>NC_054708.1:1916557-1941557 GCF_016097555.1 Gigantopelta aegis | reverse complement strand
TGGAGCCATTTCCAGAGTTGTCCATCTTGTAAGAAGTCATTTGTTTCCCAGGGGAGAAGACATGAGGAGAGAGGTTCCAGCTGTACAGAAGTACTTGAGAGAAAGAAAGAATTTGGAGTTGGGCAATGGTATTCTGTACAGAAACGCTTCTTTGGATGGACAAAAGGTGAAACAACTTGTGTTACCAGAGCTGCACGGGAATACAGCGTTCAAGGGTATCCACGATGATGTTGGTCACCAAGGGAAGGAAAAGACTTTGTGGTTGGCAAAGCAACGTTTTTACTGGCCTGGTCTTGAAACTGATATCAACAGGAGAGTGGAGCATTGCGGACGGTGTATCAGGCGGAAGACGCCAGTGCGACCTGCTGCAGGAGTAGGTCCCGTGGAAACTACGAGACCCATGGAACTCGTCTGTATGGATTTTTTAAGCTTGGAAACATCGAAAGGGGGCTACGAAAACATTTTGGTTATCACTGACCATTTCACTAGATATGCTCAAGCGATACCATGCTGAAATCAAACAGCTCACACTACAGCTAAAGCCCTTTATGAAAACATTATCCTGTTTTACAGTTTTCCTGAACGACCGGATCAGAAGTCTTACGTACAGAAGCTGCGGAAGAGAATGCAGTTTGCCTTTCAAGCAGCAGCAAATGAAGCTACAAAATCTTCTGACAAGAATAAAGAGAAATACGACAAACGAGTTCAAGATTCCAAGTTGGAGATTGGAGACAGAGTGCTGGTTAGGAAAGTTGGTGTGAAGGGAAAACACAAACTAGCTGACAGATGGGAGCAGGAACCGTATTTGGTAACTTACATTCCAAATATTGACATTCCAGTGTACAGGGTACAGAGTGAAACCAAGAAAGGGCCCTTTCGGACGCTTCACCGTAACATGTTACTGCCCTTTAATGCTTTACCACCTGAGGAACTTGTTGAAGTTAACCGCAAGGTTAAACCTACGCGTCTGGTCAGGAATCGAACAAGAGTTGAGTCTGTGTCGAGTTCCGAGTCTTCCAGTTCAGGAAGCAACAGTTCTCAGACATACGTGAAGTATGTTATTCCCCAGCGAAGAAGAACAGTGCCAGTATCTTTGGAGACATCAATTCAACTAGAAGAGGATACTTCTAGGGAGCTGGTGATTGACAGTTTCCAGAGACGTAAAAGTATCTTGGACGAGGAACACTCGACTGTGGGGGATGTCGTAGCAGCAGAATCTCTGGAAACTCCAGAACAAGTGAATAGACGTTCCCAGCGGAATCGAAAACCTCCCGATAGATTTGGAGACTGGGTTTATTGCCAACAGGTACACGATGAAGTGTTTGTTTAGATTGTGTGTCAGTCATATTTTATAATGTGTATATAATGTATCAGTATTAACTGTTTTTAAGGTGATTATGGTTGATGCTCTCGGATGGGAGAATTGAAGATTTCATCTTTTGATTGTGTTGGATTGTGCTGCTGCACATTGCAATCATGGTATCACATTGTAAAATGTGTTCTATTTCACAAAACTTATTTTTATGATTGGGAAATATTAATCCTTTGATGTTTTCATCACAGGAACTTACCTGTATGCATTTTATTATTATGAGTATCAGAGCTAATGTGAATGTTTTATCTTGGTTTTTTTTTACAGGAGTACTGAATAACATTGCTGTTAGCATATTGTTAACATAGCAATAGGTTCAGGCGTCGACGATTAATATGAACACCTGGATGTAACTGGTTACCAATTTAAACTTGTACATAATTTTAGACCAATTTTCTTATCTTATTAGGATCAACTGTCTAATAGTTTCTGCAGAGACTAAATGCCATGAGACATTTTTCCTTCAAGAGGGGAAGTATGTAACCAGGGGTAGTTTTGTAATTAATGATAACTATCGCATATGAATATTATATTAATACTTATTGTTAATATTTATATATCCTACATTTATTTCAGTTACACTTTTTAGTAGTGTCACGACAGGTTGCATAATTATTTTATCAGTTGTCTATCAGTTGGTTAGCTGTGTTGTGTTTTATGCAGTTGGGTGTGAGATCAGGGCACGTGAAGTTAGTGACAGTTACGCTTGACTGAACACTGACACATGACAGGTAGCAAAGTAAAGTTTGTTTTATTTAACGACGCCGCTAGAGCACATTGATTTTTTTATCTTATCATCGGCTATTGGACGTCAAACATATGGTCATTCTGACACTGTTTTTAGAGGAAACCCGCTGTCGCCACATAGGCTACTCTTTTTACGACAGGCAGCAAGGGATCTTTTATTTGCGCTTCCCACAGGCAGGATAGCACAAACCATGGCCTTTGTTGAACCAGTTATGGATCACTGGTCGGTGCAAGTGGTTTACACCTACCCATTGAGCCTTGCGGAGCACTCACTCAGGGTTTGGAGTCGGTATCTCGATTAAAAATCCCATGCCTCGACTGGGATCCGAACCCAGTACCTACCAGCCTGTAGACCGATGGCCTGCCACGACGCCACCGAGGCCGGTCATGACAGGTAGCAATGCATGCTGGTAAAAATCCGATCTTTTTCCCGCCCAAAAATAACCACACCTTGGGCACTTCCATCTTTTTCTTGGGACATCGAGATGCAAATGTAGAGCTACATGAAGTAAAAACTAAACTGTAGATCTTAACAGACTGCAAAGTCGTTAATTGTTTATATATATATATATATATATATATATATATATATATATATATATATATATATATATGTAATTTATTCGTTTATATATATATATACGAGTGCTGTGTTTGGTGCGAGCTGAACAAGATGTTCTGGTGAGGAAATTGTATTGTTTTTTATGTGTGCACGCGACGACGCGTAAATTGTACTTTTTATATATTGTCTCGCATCCATATGTGTTACAAACTAAATATTAAGGATGCTTGTTTTTATGTATTTTAGGTTTTTCTCTACGTTTTTTTTTATTCTCTTGAATAAAAATGGCTGAACCTACGCCGAGGTGTTGTTGTTCACATTACTTCAACCGAGTGAGGGTTACATACACTTTCCCATGGACAGGAAAATACATAAACGGCCTTTGTCCAGTTGTTGTGCACTGGTTGGAACGAGAAAACCCCCAATCAGTTGAATGGATCCACCGAGGTGGTTTGATCTTGCGATGCACACACCTCAAGCAAACATTCAACCGACTGAGCTAAATCACACCTCCTATTGCCTATCAGAGGATTCTACATAAACTGACGTCTCAACATGGGCAGGAGAGACCATGCCACCTACTTCAATTCTGCATTTCTCAACAGACGGACAACACGTACCATGACCTTTGATAAATGAAACACTATAGTCCAGGCAATCTATGTCCAAATATATGGTACATCCATCACAAATTCCAAAAGTAATGAAACTAACAGTGTTAGTCTGGAATAATATATTAAAAATGTAGAAAAATATCATTAGTGGAAAAGGTAGTAATTTGGTTTTAAAGATTGTGTAGTATGAGCACTGATGTCATCAATATTGGATTAGTCCATACATATGAAAAAGTACTTTCCAGGGCATTTTGTGCCTAAAGTGGCAACTCGATTGATCTTATATAATTTGAGGATGTTGATTTGGAAACAAAATATGTTTCCAACTAATATTTCCTTAATTCCAGATGGGCACCACATATATATTAAAAGATGAAATGTAATGTCTAGACTTCTAATTGAGGTGCATTCATACTATTAATAGCTACTCCTATGTTTTATATGTATAACAATTGATAGGTGTTACTTTTGAAGTGTTTTAGTTAGTTATAAAATAAATTCAATATGACATTGTCTGCTAATATAACCAACAAACTCTAACGAAATTCTACAAAATATTATTATTTCAGCTTCTAGCTGTATACGTGGCAGTGCTATTTATAAATGATTAAACCTCTATTTCATTGGATGAATGTAACTTTTACCGTTGATCTATGAAATATTACATATGAATTCACGATGGCCACCATGAACCTACTAAAATAGGAAATGCAATATCTTGGCTTCAAACTGGGATACATTCACGATATTAGTGGCTATTCCTATGTTTTATATACGACGAGGTTGAGATATGATTGGTCTGAAATGTTTTAAGCAGTTATATTTACATAAAATTAGTGGGCGGGATTTAACTCAGTCGGTTCAAATGCACGCTTGAGGTACTTGCGTCGCAGGATCGAATCACATCAGCGGATCCATTCAAGTGAATGGGGGTTTTTGTCATTCCAACCAGTGCACCACAACTGGTCAAAGGCTATGGTATGTGCTTTCCTGTCTACAGAAAAGTGCATATAATATATCACTTGCTGCATTAGGACAAATGTAGCGGGTTTCCTCTGAGGACGACGTGTCAGAATTACTAAATGTTTGACATCCAATAGTCGATGATTAACTAAAATCAATGTGCTCTAGTGGGGTCGTCAAACAAAACAAACTTTAAACCTTTGCATAAAATTAACATAAAAGCAGAAATTACCAATACATTGAAAACTCAGGATTAACTGAGAAATTGGAAAAAAACATAACTACTAGTAAAGTTAATAATTTCAACTTAGGCTAGAGGTGATTCCTGATAATGTAAGGGACACATTAAATTATAATAACTGTGTTAAGTTGCAACAGAACTTTTCACAATAATTGTTTTTGTTGCTTAGCAAAATAAGGTTTTACTAAATAAACTAAAAGGTGCACAATAACATCCCAATGCAACACATATAAGAAATGTAGAGATTGATTTAAAGCACTGTGTATGCATTAATTTGTTACGTATTTTACTATTGTTCATACTTGATCTTTTCGTTGACAATTCACCATTATGATTTGGTGTATGTACTGACCCACATTGAAACGTAACAGAACTAGTTTATATATTTTACTATTGTTCATACTTGATCTTTTCGTTGACAATTCACCATTATGATTTGGTGTATGTACTGACCCACATTGAAACGTAACAGAACTAGTTTATATATTTGTTTCATTGTAATACACGATCTACATTTGATTGTTGTCAGTTGTTGTGAGTCAGCTTGTTATCCCAAACTTCATACAATAATTGTATTCACATATTTTAAAGTTAGTTTATACATGTAATACAACAATTAAAAGTACCGAATGTTTTTTGTTTTCTAGATGTCGCAGTATTTATGAAAATATGGTGCGTTCATTATGGGTCAATATGTTAATCACTGCATATTAAAACAAATGAGATGCAACATGTTTTTGTTTTCTACATGTCGCAGTATTTATGAAAATATGGTGCGTTCATCATGGGTCAATATGTTAATCACTGCATATTAAAACAAATGAGATGCAGCATGTTTTTGTTTTTTTATATCACAGTCAACCAAAGCAAGAGCCACACATTTAAAAGCATAACATACAAACCTTATTAGTATTAAAATATATTTGGTTTGGATTTTTAAAAAGATTTTATGTTCCGTAAAATCCTTTCTAGTCGAGAGGGTAAGACACTGGACTGTCAAATCGGAGCAGTAGGTTCGAAACCTGCAAATTGACATTTGGTGTTTTTAAATAAAAATATGATGTTCCCTAAATTGCTATGGGCGGTATAAAAATGTCTATCTTTTGACAATTTGAAGAGTTAGATAGCTATTAAAGTTATTCTCATAATGTTTAATTGAGTTACCTATTAAATACAGAAACATAAAATCAAAATGTTAGTGTTCCCTAACTTATTTTAACTAAATTTAACAGATTTTCAGCTTTGTAGCACTGCAATAACGTCTCAACATGAGCAGGAGAGACCATGCCACCCACTTCTTCAATTCTGCATATTTCAACAGACAAGCATCACGTATCACAACCTTTGATACATGATACACTAGTGATGGAGCACTGTACTGAAGTCTCAACATGAGCAGGAGAGACCATGCCACCCACTTCTTCAATTCTGCATTTCTCTACAGACGGACAACACGCACCACAACCTTTGATACATGATACACTAGTGATGAAGCAATGTACTGACGTCTAAACATGGGCAGGAGAGGCTATGCCACACATTTCAATTCTGCATATCTCCACAGACGGACAGCACGTACCACGACCTTTGATACAAGATATACTAGTGATGAAACACTGTACTGACCTCTCAACATGGGAAGGAGAGGCTATGCCACACACTTCAATTCTGCATTTCTACACAGACGGACATCACGTACCACGACCTTTGATACATGATACACTAGTGATGGAGCACTGTACTGACGTCTCAACATGGGCAGGAGAGGCTATGCCACACACTTCAATTCAGAACGTTGAGATATCAGGATTTATTCTGCAACCCCTTCTCAACAAGTTGAGAGAATGGCATACATTTTACAGAGCCGTTTTGATAATTAAAATTAGAAGTTATTTATATTTTATTGTTTACATTATTAATTTTCTTACATCCGAGGTTTATGGTTATCCGGATTTTTGTAATACCCCAAAATACTTATCATAATTCGAAAACGCACATTCGTCTGAAAAATAACGGTTATCAAGGCAAACTGTAATCTATTCTTAGACGTTATATCCCCGTTTAAAGCTCACAGACTTGAGTTTCACTCTTTATGACTTGATCCAGACGTGTTACAGGTTTGCGGATTAACCAAACGCGGTGTCCATGTTCACGCGCTAAACCTAGGGCCTGCGACATTTAATAAGCATTTTTGAAGACCTTTTTTTTTTTTGTGTTTTGCGACGCCACATACAAGTGTCCATTTTCACAGGCTAAAAGTAGGGCCTGCTCTGGTGCCCTGGTTGGGGTGGGTTTGATGTCGGTGTTTTTCTTTGGGGGCAGTGTCGGCTGGTGCCCTGGTTGGGGTGGGTTTGATGTCGGTGTTTTTCTTTGGGGGCCTTGTTGGCTGGTGCCCTGGTAGGGGTGGGTTTGATGTCGGTGTTCTTCTTTGGGGGCCTTGTCGGCTGGTGCCCTGGTTGGGGTGGGTTTGATGTCGGTGTTTTTCTTTGGGGGCCTTGTCGGCTGGTGCCCTGGTTGGGGTGGGTTTGATGTCGGTGTTCTTCTTTGGGGGCCTTGTCGGCGGGTGCCCTGGTTAGGGTGGGTTTGATGTCGGTGTTCTCCTTTGGGGGCAGTGTCGGCTGGTGCCCTGGTTGGGGTGGGTTTGAGGTCGGTGTTCTTCTTTGGGGGCCTTGTCGGCTGGTGCCCTGGTTGAGGTGGGTTTGATGTCGGTGTTCTTCTTTGGGGGCCGTGTCGGCTGGTGGACTGGTAGGGGTGGGTTTGGTGTCGGTGTTCTTCTTTGGGGGCCTTGTCGGCTGGTGCCCTGGTTGGGGTGGGTTTGAGGTCGGTGTTCTTCTTTGGGGGCCTTGTCGGCTGGTGCCCTGGTTGAGGTGGGTTTGATGTCGGTGTTTTTCTTTGGGGGCAGTGTCGGCTGGTGCCCTGGTTGGGGTGGGTTTGATGTCGGTGTTTTTCTTTGGGGGCCTTGTTGGCTGGTGCCCTGGTAGGGGTGGGTTTGATGTCGGTGTTCTTCTTTGGGGGCCTTGTCGGCTGGTGCCCTGGTTGGGGTGGGTTTGATGTCGGTGTTTTTCTTTGGGGGCCTTGTCGGCTGGTGCCCTGGTTGGGGTGGGTTTGATGTCGGTGTTCTTCTTTGGGGGCCTTGTCGGCGGGTGCCCTGGTTTGGGTGGGTTTGATGTCGGTGTTCTCCTTTGGGGGCAGTGTCGGCTGGTGCCCTGGTTGGGGTGGGTTTGAGGTCGGTGTTCTTCTTTGGGGGCCTTGTCGGCTGGTGCCCTGGTTGAGGTGGGTTTGATGTCGGTGTTCTTCTTTGGGGGCCGTGTCGGCTGGTGGACTGGTAGGGGTGGGTTTGGTGTCGGTGTTCTTCTTTGGGGGCCTTGTCGGCTGGTGCCCTGGTTGGGGTGGGTTTGAGGTCGGTGTTCTTCTTTGGGGGTGAGGTGGGTTTGATGTCGGTGTTCTTCTTTGGGGGCCGTGTCGGCTGGTGGACTGGTAGGGGTGGGTTTGGTGTCGGTGTTCTTCTTTGGGGGCCGTGTCGGCTGGGGGCTGGTTGGGGTCGGTTTGGTGTCGGTGTTCTTCTTTGGGGGCCATGTCGGCTGGTGGGCTGGTTGGGGTGGGTTTGGTGTCGGTGTTCTTCTTTGGGGTGGGGTGGGTTTGGTGTCGGTATTCTTCTTTGGGGGCCGTGTCGGCTGGTGGGCTGGTTGGGGTCGGTTTGGTGTCGGTGTTCTTCTTTGGGGGCCTTGTCGGCTGGTGCCCTGGTTGAGGTGGGTTTGATGTCGGTGTTCTTCTTTGGGGGCCGTGTCGGCTGGTGGACTGGTAGGGGTGGGTTTGCTGTCGGTGTTCTTCTTTGGGGGCCTTGTCGGCTGGTGCCCTGGTTGGGGTGGGTTTGATGTCGGTGTTCTTCTTTGGGGGCCTTGTCGGCTGGTGCCCTGGTTAGGGTGGGTTTGATGTCGGTGTTCTCCTTTGGGGGCAGTGTCGGCTGGTGCCCTGGTTGGGGTGGGTTTGAGGTCGGTGTTCTTCTTTGGGGGCCTTGTCGGCTGGTGCCCTGGTTGAGGTGGGTTTGATGTCGGTGTTCTTCTTTGGGGGCCGTGTCGGCTGGTGGACTGGTAGGGGTGGGTTTGGTGTCGGTGTTCTTCTTTGGGGGCCGTGTCGGCTGGGGGCTGGTTGGGGTCGGTTTGGTGTCGGTGTTCTTCTGTGGGGGCCGTGTCGGCTGGTGGGCTGGTTGGGGTGGGTTTGGTGTCGGTGTTCTTCTTTGGGGGCTGTGTCGGCTGGTGGGCTGGTTGGGGTCGGTTTGGTGTCGGTGTTCTTCTTTGGGGGCCTTGTCGGCTGGTGCCCTGGTTGGGGTGGGTTTGGTGTCGATGTTCTTCTTTGGGGGCCGTGTCGGCTGGTGGGCTGGTTGGGGTGGTTGGGGTCGGTTTGGTGTCGGTGTTCTTCTTTGGGGGCCGTGTCGGCTGGTGGGCTGGTTGGGGTGGGTTTGGTGTCGGTTGTTGGGGGCCGTGTCGGCTGGGGCTGGTGGGCTGGTTGGGGTCGGTGTTCTTTGCGGGCCGTGTCGGCTGTTGGGCTGGTTGGGGTGGGTTTGGTGTCAGTGTTCTTCTTTGGGGGCCGTGTCGGCTGGTGGGCTGGTTCGGGTTGGTTTGGTGTCGGTGTTCTTCTTTGGGGTTCGTGTCGGCTGGTGGGCTGGTTGGGGTGGGTTTGGTGTCGGTGTTCTTCTTTGGGGGCCGTGTCGGCTGGTGGGCTGGTTGGGGTGGGTTTGGTGTCGGTGTTCTTCTTTGGGGGCCGTGTCGGCTGGTGGGCTGGTTGGGGTGGGTTTGGTGTCGGTGTTCTTCTTTGGGGGCCGTGTCGGCTGGTGGGCTGGTTGGGGTCGGTTTGGTGTCGGTGTTCTTCTTTGGGGGCCGTGTCGGCTGGTGGGCTGGTTGGGGTGGGTTTGGTGTCGGTGTTCTTCTTTGGGGGCCTTGTCGGCGGGTGCCCTGGTTAGGGTGGGTTTGATGTCGGTGTTCTCCTTTGGGGGCAGTGTCGGCTGGTGCCCTGGTTGGGGTGGGTTTGAGGTCGGTGTTCTTCTTTGGGGGCCTTGTCGGCTGGTGCCCTGGTTGAGGTGGGTTTGATGTCGGTGTTCTTCTTTGGGGGCCGTGTCGGCTGGTGGACTGGTAGGGGTGGGTTTGGTGTCGGTGTTCTTCTTTGGGGGCCTTGTCGGCTGGTGCCCTGGTTGGGGTGGGTTTGATGTCGGTGTTCTTCTTTGGGGGCCTTGTCGGCTGGTGCCCTGGTTAGGGTGGGTTTGATGTCAGTGTTCTCCTTTGGGGGCAGTGTCGGCTGGTGCCCTGGTTGGGGTGGGTTTGAGGTCGGTGTTCTTCTTTGGGGGCCTTGTCGGCTGGTGCCCTGGTTGAGGTGGGTTTGATGTCGGTGTTCTTCTTTGGGGGCCGTGTCGGCTGGTGGACTGGTAGGGGTGGGTTTGGTGTCGGTGTTCTTCTTTGGGGGCCGTGTCGGCTGGGGGCTGGTTGGGGTCGGTTTGGTGTCGGTGTTCTTCTTTGGGGGCCGTGTCGGCTGGTGGGCTGGTTGGGGTGGGTTTGGTGTCGGGGTTCTTCTTTGGGGGCCGTGTCGGCTGGTGGGCTGCTTGGGGTGGGTTTGGTGTCGGTATTCTTCTTTGGGGGCCGTGTCGGCTGGTGGGCTGGTTGGGGTCGGTTTGGTGTCGGTGTTCTTCTTTGGGGGCCTTGTCGGCTGGTGCCCTGGTTGGGGTGGGTTTGGTGTCGATGTTCTTCTTTGGGGGCCGTGTCGGCTGGTGGGCTGGTTGGGGTGGTTGGGGTTTGGTGTCGGTGTTCTTCTTTGGGGGCCGTGTCGGCTGGTGGGCTGGTTGGGGTGGGTTTGGTGTCGGTTGTTGGGGGCCGTGTCGGCTAGTGGGCTGGTGGGCTGGTTGGGGTCGGTGTTCTTCTTTGCGGGCCGTGTCGGCTGTTGGGCTGGTTGGGGTGGGTTTGGTGTCAGTGTTCTTCTTTGGGGGCCGTGTCGGCTGGTGGGCTGGTTGGGGTCGGTTTGGTGTCGGTGTTCTTCTTTGGGGGCCGTGTCGGCTGGTGGGCTGGTTGGGGTCGGTTTGGTGTCGGTGTTCTTCTTTGGGGGCCGTGTCGGCTGGTGGGCTGGTTGGGGTGGGTTTGGTGTCGGTGTTCTTCTTTGGGGGCCGTGTCGGCTGGTGGGCTGGTTGGGGTGGGTTTGATGACGATGTTCTTCTTTGGGGGCCGTGTCGGCTGGTGGGCTGGTTGGGGTGGGTTTGGTGTCGGTGTTCTTCTTTGGGGGCCGTGTCGGCTGGTGGGCTGGTTGGGGTGGGTTTGATGACGATGTTCTTCTTTGGGGGCCGTGTGGGCTGGTTGGGGTGGGTTTGGTGTCGGTGTTCTTCTTTGGGGGCCGTGTCGGCTGGTGGGCTGGTTGGGGTGGGTTTGGTGTCGGTGTTCTTCTTTGGGGGTCGTGTCGGCTGGTGGACTGGTAGGGGTGGGTTTGGTGTCGGTGTTCTTCTTTGGGGGCCGTGTCGGCTGGGGGCTGGTTGGGGTCGGTTTGGTGTCGGTGTTCTTCTGTGGGGGCCGTGTCGGCTGGTGGGCTGGTTGGGGTGGGTTTGGTGTCGGTGTTCTTCTTTGGGGGCCGTGTCGGCTGGTGGGCTGGTTGGGGTGGGTTTGATGTCGGTGTTCTTCTTTGGGGGCCGTGTCGGCTGGTGGGCTGGTTGGGGTGGGTTTGGTGTCGGTGTTCTTCTTTGGGGGCCGTGTCGGCTGGTGGGCTGGTTGGGGTGGGTTTGATGACGATGTTCTTCTTTGGGGGCCGTGTCGGCTGGTGGGCTGGTTGGGGTGGGTTTGGTGTCGGTGTTCTTCTTTGGGGGTCGTGTCGGCTGGTGGGCTGGATGGGGTGGGTTTGGTGTCGGTGTTCTTCTTTGGGGGCCGTGTCGGCTGGTGGGCTGGTTGGGGTGGGTTTGATGACGATGTTCTTCTTTGGGGGCCGTGTCGGCTGGTGGGCTGGTTGGGGTGGGTTTGATGTCGGTGTTCTTCTTTGGGGGCCGTGTCGGCTGGTGGGCTGGTTGGGGTGGGTTTGGTGTCGGTGTTCTTCTTTGGGGGCCGTGTCGGCTGGTGGGCTGGTTGGGGTGGGTTTGATGACGATGTTCTTCTTTGGGGGCCGTGTCGGCTGGTGGGCTGGTTGGGGTGGGTTTGGTGTCGGTGTTCTTCTTTGGGGGCCGTGTCGGCTGGTGGGCTGGTTGGGGTGGGTTTGGTGTCGGTGTTCTTCTTTGGGGGCCGTGTCGGCTGGTGGGCTGGTTGGGGTGGGTTTGATGACGGTGTTCTTCTTTGGGGGCCGTGTCGGCTGGTGGGCTGGTTGGGGTCGTGTCGGCTGGTGGGCTGGTTGGGGTGGGTTTGGTGTCGGTGTTCTTCTTTGGGGGCCGTGTCGGCTGGTGGGCTGGTTGGGGTGGGTTTGATGACGATGTTCTTCTTTGGGGGCCGTGTCGGCTGGTGGGCTGGTTGGGGTGGGTTTGGTGTCGGTGTTCTTCTTTGGGGGCCGTGTCGGCTGGTGGGCTGGTTGGGGTGGGTTTGATGACGATGTTCTTCTTTGGGGGTTTGGTGTCGGTGTTCTTCTTTGGGGGTCGTGTCGGCTGGTGGGCTGGTTGGGGTGGGTTTGGTGTCGGTGTTCTTCTTTGGGGGCCGTGTCGGCTGGTGGGCTGGTTGGGGTGGGTTTGATGACGATGTTCTTCTTTGGGGGCCGTGTCGGCTGGTGGGCTGGTTGGGGTGGGTTTGGTGTCGGTGTTCTTCTTTGGGGGCCGTGTCGGCTGGTGGGCTGGTTGGGGTGGGTTTGGTGTCGGTGTTCTTCTTTGGGGGCCGTGTCGGCTGGTGGGCTGGTTGGGGTGGGTTTGATGACGATGTTCTTCTTTGGGGGCCGTGTCGGCTGGTGGGCTGGTTGGGGTGGGTTTGGTGTCGGTGTTCTTCTTTGGGGGCCGTGTCGGCTGGTGGGCTGGTTGGGGTGGGTTTGGTGTCGGTGTTCTTCTTTGGGGGCCGTGTCGGCTGGTGGGCTGGTTGGGGTGGTTGGGGTCGGTTTGGTGTCGGTGTTCTTCTTTGGGGGCCGTGTCGGCTGGTGGGCTGGTTGGGGTGGGTTTGGTGTCGGTGTTCTTCTTTGGGGGCCGTGTCGGCTGGTGGGCTGGTTGGGGTGGGTTTGGTGTCGGTGTTCTTCTTTGGGGGCCGTGTCGGCTGGTGGGCTGGTTGGGGTGGGTTTGATGACGATGTTCTTCTTTGGGGGCCGTGTCGGCTGGTGGGCTGGTTGGGGTGGGTTTGATGACGATGTTCTTCTTTGGGGGCCGTGACGGCTGGTGGGCTGGTTGGGGTGGGTTTGGTGTCGGTGTTCTTCTTTGGGGGCCGTGTCGGCTGGTGGGCTGGTTGGGGTGGGTTTGATGACGATGTTCTTCTTTGGGGGCCGTGTCGGCTGGTGGGCTGGTTGGCGTGGGTTTGGTGTCGGTGTTCTTCTTTGGGGACCGTGTCGGCTGGTGGGCTGGTTGGGGTGGGTTTGGTGTCGGTGTTCTTCTTTGGGGGCCGTGTCGGCTGGTGGGCTGGTTGGGGTGGGTTTGATGACGATGTTCTTCTTTGGGGGCCGTGTCGGCTGGTGGGCTGGTTGGGGTCGGTGTTCTTTGGGGGCCGTGTCGGCTGGTGGGCTGGTTGGGGTGGGTTTGGTGTCGGTGTTCTTCTTTGGGGGCCGTGTCGGCTGGTGGGCTGGTTGGGGTGGGTTCTGCACTTTGGTCCTGGCTGGAGGTCCGAGTTCCGGATGCGTTTAGGTTGGACTATTTTTTTGTTTTTTTTCCATTAATCTTTTCAGGCACCTGGAATTGCCCTCATTTAGTCTCTTTTTTTAAGATCATATAAACTATGTAATTTTTATTGTTTTATTTAATTTTTTTGGAATTGCCCAGTGAAAAATAAGCGTCACACTAAAGTAACTAAAACTATTTTTTATATAAATACTATAGGTTATTTGAACGACGCATCAAAATGTTCCCCTACCCCCATTTTATAAATAATTCTAAATTGACCCATTAATAAGTAATGTTTCTGTCCCACACTCGATCACTGGCCATGCCTGAACCTTAACGTCAATAGAGTTTTCGAGTACCAGAGTCGTGGTCAAGTCATCGGACATAAGGCTGTTAGGTACTAGGTTCGCAGCCCGGTACCGGCTCCCACACAGAGCGAGTCATTGAGTAGGTGTAAGACCACTATACCCTCTTCTCTCTCACTAACCACTAACAACTAACCAACTGGACCAGATAGCCGAGGTGTGTGTCCAGGACAGCGTGCTTGAACCTGAATTGGATATAAGCACGAAAATAAGTTGAAATGAATGAATGAATTTAATAAGCATTTTTGAAAACGTTTCTTGTGTTTTGCGATACCACATACACAAGAGCATATTGATTTGATAATTTTTAAGAATATATTTCTTAAGTCTAGTATGGAAGTTTTATGTTCAGTGACCTTTTAAAAAAGATGAATATTTATTTCATCCTTCCATTTACCAGCTGCTGTCTAGTACTTCTACTCAGAATACACGTCATTTCGTGGTATTTAAACCAGGACTTTGTGAATTAGTATTACACAAGCCATATGACTCACGAACATCCGGGAACATGCTTGAAAACTATTGTATTCTCCAAAATGAGGGAATTCTTCAGCAACCATCACAGTTTCATGCACTTTTACATAGTTTGATACGCAAGTTACATATAATTTATTCATTGTCATGATCAGAAATCATCACACATTTCGATCAGTAATGTTCAGTTGCTTTTCAAACGTCAATGTATGATCGATTTTTTATTGTGTGATTTGGTTGGTTGGTTGGTTTGTTTTGCATGCTTCCAACAAGAGAGAGAGAGAGAGAGAGAGAGAGAGAGAGAGAGAGAGAGAGAGAGAGAGAGAGAGAGGAGAGAGGAGAGAGAGAGAGAGAGAGAGAGAGAGAGAGAGCACACTAAGGGTCACAGTTTAAGACTGAGCTGAGTTGGCGTTAAATATATATTCCACCCAATAGCCGATGTATTCTTTTGTGCTGGGGTGTCGTTAAACCATGTATCCAACAGGAACACAATGTCATGGACGCAACCTCAGACTTCAGTACTGCGTACTACAGCACCACAGGTATTGCAGCATCACTTTTATAGATATTTATATTGACAGGAACGCAATGTCATGGACGCAACCTCAGACTTCAGTACTGCGTACTACAGCACCACAGGTATTGCAGCATCACTTTTATAGATATTTATATTGACAGGAACACAATGTCATGGACGCAACCTCAGACTTCAGTACTGCGTACTATAGCACCACAGGTATTGCAGCATCACTTTTATAGATATTTATATTGACAGGAACACAATGTCATGGACGCAACCTCAGACTTCAGTACTGCGTACTACAGCACCACAGGTATTGCAGCATCACTTTTATAGATATTTATATTGACAGGAACACAATGTCATGGACGCAACCTCAGACTTCAGTACTGCGTACTACAGCACCACAGGTATTGCAGCATCACTTTTATAGATATTTATATTGACAGGAACACAATGTCATGGACGCAACCTCAGACTTCAGTACTGCGTACTACAGCACAACAGGTATTGCAGCATCACTTTTATAGATATTTATATTGACGGTTGTGTCCCAAGATATATCGTTTAAGAAGTCTGCACTTTCACCCTCCTCTAAGTTCCCCTGCCATTCACCGATTCCTTTTTAGCCACTGGCACTGATTGGAACTGGAAATAAACCTCTGAAGGGACCAATCCAACGATACATTGTGACACCTATTAAACAGTAAAGGAAAGTAACATTTTAACCTTAGCGCTGTTTGGTGTCTAACATATGGTTATTTCGACATTTGGCCAAGGGAATGGATTCTAGCTTACACCTTACAAACTAGTCTTACATAAAGTTAGCAACGGATATTTTGAACAACAACGTTTTTTTTTATATGTACCTTCCTTAGACAAGACAGTATATACCAATATCTTTGGTGTAACAGTCGTGAGGCACTGATTGGAATAAAAAACGGATTCGTCCGGCTCTCTACCACAGAACAACATCCAGCCCATATACACATTAGAGATATTTGGTGTATGTCTGCTAGTGCCCTTCCAACTCCTGTACATAAAATATTTCTATTTGCTTTCTGCCCACACCCCAAAAGTCCCCCCAGGTTTCCGCTCGTTACTCACCCTTAACCCACGAGGGGAAAGTTAGCAGTGGTCCCGTGCGTTATGCCAACTTGAAGTGTAACATATTTCCACCAAACTGACTTTTTTGATTTCACGGTCAGCGACGTAGAATTGAAATGGCGTAAAGCCGTGTGTTACGTTGACGGCACACTGTCAAGTGAAGAATGAAAATAAATCACTTTTCTTTACGCTATCGTAAGAGGAAATTGCGAATGTCTCCAACAGATGAAATGAAGAAACGTGTTTCTGCCTTGGGCTCTAACGCTGGCTTATATTTGTTTTCTACTCACGTCCGTCGTCACCCAAAACGTTTCCTTTGCTTTAGCAATCACGTTGTATTTATGCAATATCTTTGCGACAGATGAACACCGTTGCTATATATGAAGCAGGATTTAATTTGGAGATATTTGATCTACACGAGATTCCCAGTTCTTCCAGCAGAGCTTGTCCACCTTCAGGTCCGGATCCGTATTGTCCTGGGCGGGAAAGTGATGATAATTAAAACAAGGTAACCTCAGGCGGCACTGGCTTTCTTTGTCACTTTATCGACTATGTTGTCATAATTACAATAAATGTGACACCTATCTGCCACTGACTAAAAGGTGTGCTGGGATGTTCATGGGTCCATTAAGAATTCTTTAATTCTTTTAACAAGAAATATCTAAAATGTTTGTGCCCTTTTCCAAAAATGTTCGTCCCAATAAACACGTTAATTTAGGAAGCTTGGCTTCTGTAACAGGCAACTGATTGATTTTCTTTTAAATGAAGGATATGCCCAACTTTCGCGAATCCCTAACATCATCACTGTTTTTACATTGATTGCAGCTGTATATATTCTATTCAGTTCTATTCTAGCTTTTGTTTTCTATGGTAGTCCTGGGAGTGGCAGTCCTGATACAGGCGGTGCAGGAGGGGTGAAACATGGATCTCCCGGGGAGTGGCAGTTCTCTTACAGGTGGTGCAGGAGTGGTCAAACGGATCTCCCGGGGAGTGGCGGTCTTCCTACAGGCGTTGCAGGAGGGGTGAAACAGGGTTATCTCTGGGAGTGGCGGTTCTGCTACAGGCGGTGCAGGAGGGTGAAACACGGATCTCCCGGGGAGTGGCGGTCTTCCTACAGGTGGTACAGGAGGGGTGAAACACGATTATCTCTGGCGAAGTAGGCCTTAATGTGTTTTGTTTTACTGGGGGTGTTTTTCAATTAGTATTTTAATCACTATTATCAGTTTATAATGTAGGATAGGACTAAAAAAATATTTAAATTTATATAATTTAAAATAATATTTGCAACACTCGACTTCTATATAAAAAAAATAAAAAATAAATGTATGATGCCCTTTTTAGGCCATAACTGCAGTAACTACGGAAGTGCCACCATTACTTAAGACTGATGGTCCTTTGCATGTTCCGCGAGAGGAGGATGACACGCTGACTGTTCTCTTGGTCGTCTGCTTGTACGTCATTACTCTAGAGTGACACAACGATGCTAAAACAAACGACGAGGAAAATACAACTATCGCCAAGGCGACAATGGAAAAAACTCCGACGAAGCGTAGATTGGATTGGGAGTCGGTATCCGCCGCTTGGCCGCGAAAAAATCAAAGATACTAAAAGAGCTTTTCGCTAAAATAAGCCAGATTGATTTGTGCAAAGTGCTTTCTTAATATTTATTTTCCCTTTAATTCGCATTTAACAGCCAAGTGGGCGATTCCCTTTTATTGAACTTCACACGATCTACCCTTTAACAGCCTCCACCGTCCATAAAACTTCATTTATTGGTTAATAGTATTAACTAAGGTGCTTCGTCAACAGATTGTGTTCATCATAACGGTGTGTGGCCCGATATAAATCGTCAGTGACAATTATATGTAGGAAAATGGCACGCTACACGTAACATTGATGTTGTTTTTGGGGGTGTTTTTAAACAAATATAATTTAAAGAACTGTTTTATCTATTTAAATACAGTCCTCTTTTAATACCTTTTCCAGATTTGGCAGAAAGGTGATACAGCGGTCGAAATTGGTTGAAATTCCTTCCGGACATTTGGTCCGGTAAGCTTCAAATTTTACCGGGCCGAATCAAAGCTGCCAGACCAAACATTATCGTAAAGTATAAACGCAGAATAATTGCAGGTCCAACGGGACAGGCATGCTCAAATATCGCCCGGCCTGTGCTAATGTGGACCGGACAAAACGTCGGCACGGCAATACTAGTATTTTGACCCCTGCTGATATAAATACAACTGACAATATCTGAAACCTGTTGACTGATAACTGTTTGGAAAATGGTTTACCATTCGTGTTTATAGACCTTTTATCCAGATTTAGCACGAAAATGCGAAATGTGAAAAACAGTTCGATGATTCGTAATAAAAATAAAACTGAAAATGTCTGAAAGCTGATGACATTTAGTCAAAGGTTGACTTATAATAAAACGTAGACTATTTGAAAAGATTTTAATGGTAAAATAAATATGAAACCAAAAATAGGCCTACTTTTATGAAATCAATATAATTTGTGAGATGTAACGTGTGTGGTAGCTAATGTACTTCCTTGCGGGTGCTTGATATTTTAACCAACTAAGAGACTTACTTATTTTAAATCCCGTGATTTCATTGACCCAGCTTTTAACAGATAGTTAGCCCCAAATGAAAAGACAGCGCTGAGCGACATCTAGTGGTCTTAATGTCATTGGAAAGTCATTTAGTCCCTTGATTCTCAACCTGTTAAGGCCAATTGAATTTCTTCATTTCCCTTTTGGCCTCTTACTCGCAGGGGTCACACAATCAGGCAAAATGATGGCGCAGAATGATGGAAGACGAGTTTAGGTCGATAGCGGTAAAAGCCAAAGTCTGAGAAAGTGAGGGGTTATTTATCTGATTGTGTGGGCTCGTTTCGCGGCGTGTCGCCGTCGTATAGACAGTAGCGCCATCACGCGGGATATCTCATAGACTGGTTATCGGCGGCAGGCTCGCAAAGTCGCGCTGTCTAACAACATTCAAGTCCGTTTCATGTTGATGGAAATCAAACATCATTAAACTTTCAATTTCGTCTGGCTTTAACACTTTAACTGTACGAGTTCTCTGGCGTACTTCACACAGATATTCGTGACGTGTTTCCAAACTGATTTGGGGCGAGACGGAGAGGGAAGAATGATTGACTAAATCTATCAATTAATTTTAAAAGACTTAAATGGTTTCGTAATTTGTTTTTATTACTCGAATTTAGATGACCACTTTAAGCATACAGATTGCAATAATATACATACATACATACATACATACATACATACATACATACATAGTGTATACTAGTATATTAATGTGTCTCTGCCCCTCTCAAGGAGCGGGATTTAGCTAAGTTGATTGAGTGCTCGCTTAAGATTCTTGTGTCGCAGGATCGAACCACCTCGGTGGATCCTTTTAACTGATTTTTTTCTCTCTATCCAACCAGTGCACAACAACTGGTCAAAGGCCGTGGTATGTGCTTTTCTGTCTGTGTGAAAGTGCATATAAAAGATCCCTTACTGCATTTGGAAAAATTTAGCGAGTTTTCTCTAATGACTACATGTCAGAATTACCAAATGTTTGACATTCAATAGCCGATGATTAATTATCTAGTGGTGTCGGTAAACAAAACAAAGTAACTAACTGTCTTTCTCAAAAAAACAAGAAAGAAAGCAAAAGCCGGAATGATAAAAGAACTAAATTGACGTTTGTCTATATGGACGGTGCATTAGACAGCAACAGAACAATTCGGTTAGTTCCAACAAGATATATCTCTTGTGATTACAACAAATCAGGTTAAAATCCTGGGAAATAGAACGTTGGTTTTTAATCGAGTTTTCTTTCACAAAAATAGTCTAAAAACGTTACCATACGCAGTAGAAGTGTGATGGTGTATTTAATGTCAAACTTGACAATTAGTCTTTCCTCCAAGTCCAAGTCTAAGAAAATTAATGGAAGTAACAACAGCTACAAAAACAAAAACTCGTAATACACATTAGACTTGATCGAAATGAGATATGTGACTAATGTGGGGTTTTTTTTAAAGAAAAGAAAGAAAGTAAGAAAGCGGACAAGAAAGAATGACATCCAGATTTCTCGTTCCAGCCAGTGCACCACGACTGGTATATCAATGGCCGTGGTATGTACTACCCTGTCTGTGGGATGGTGCATATAAAAGATCCCTTGCTGCTGATCGACAGCGACAGCGGGTTTCCTCTCTCAATATCTGTGTGGTCCGTAACCATATGTCTGACGCCATATAACCGTAAATACAATGTGTTGAGTTCGTCTTTAAATAAAACATTTCTTTCTTCTTCCTTCAACTTTCGAATAGTCACTTTCCCCTTCATATCGAGCAATATTCCTTCTGCTCCACGTTTTGGTGTCTATATTTCGCAACTTCTGAGATACCTCAGGGCATGTTTATCATATGCCGATTTTAAAAACTGACATATCGTTCTGGTAGAGAAGCTGGCTAAAATGATGTCTGAATGAATGAATGTTTGTTTAACGACACCCCAACACAAAAATACATATCGGCTATTGGGTATCACAAATGGTAAGTATATGAACATATTAAAAAAAAAAATGAATATCCCATTTTGACCTTGTTCGTGCCTGGTACATTTCAACTATGCACTTGGTGGGCTGTGCTCATGACGGGTGCTACTGGTGGGACACGATGGGCTGTGCTCATGACGGGTGCTACTGGTGGGACACGATGGGCTGTGCTCATGACGGGTGCTACTGGTGGGACACGATGGGCTGTGCTCATGACGGGTGCTACTGGTGGGACACAATAAGCTCATTTTTCGCGAACACCTGATATCAGCACTTGTACAGTGATTCGTGAGTACATGCCTTAACAGCTGTATATAGTCAGTGCAAGTTTGGGTTCTCTGAGCTTGTCTTCGGAGTGGCAGTCCTCCTAAGGCGCCGCATGAGGGATAAAACATCTTGTTACGGATCTCCTAGGGGAGTAGCCTTCTTCCTAAGGACAGAAATTATAAACATAAATAAAAATGGATGGTAATTACCAATGGAGCTGGAGTCACACTGATGTGCTTCTCATAAGTAATTTATTGACGCCATCTCGATAAATACACAGTATATATAGACTATGTAAAAACTCTCATAAGTAATTTATTGACGCCATCTCGATAAATACACCGTATATATAGACTATGTAAAAACTCTCATACGTAATTTATTGACGCCATCTCGATAAATACACCGTATATATAGACTATGTAAAAACTCTCATAAGTAATTTATTGACGCCATCTCGATAAATACACCGTATATATAGAATATGTAAAAACTCTCATAAGTAATTTATTCACGCCATCTCGATAAATACACAGTATATATAGACTATGTAAAAACTCTCATAAGTAATTTATTCACGCCATCTCGATAAATACACAGTATATATAGAATATGTAAAACCTCTCAATATCAGGTTCGAACCTCGTCAGCACGGACAACTTCTTGTAGATGTCTTTTTAGCTGCAATACAATTCAGGTGGTGCGTATTTAATGTCTAGGTGTGTAGACTAACGCCTGTTGGCCAAGCCCCAGACCGATATGTCTAGGTGTGTAGACTAACGCCTGTTGGCCAAGCTCCAGACCGATATGTCTAGGTGTGTAGACTAACGCCTGTTGGCCAAGCCCCACACCGATATGTCCAGGTGTGTAGACTAACGCCTGTTGGCCAAGGCTCACACCAATATGTCTAGGTGTGTAGACTAACGCCTGTTGGCCAAGCCCCACACCGATATGTCTAGGTGTGTAGACCAACGCCTGTTGGCCAAGCCCCAGACCGATATGTCTAAGTGTGTAGACTAACGCCTGTTGGCCAATCCCCAGATCGATTCTATTTTAAAAGCAATACATATTGTTTTAACCAAATTGTTGATTCTTTGCAGCAGAGACCTGGTTTCAGGCCACTGGCTGGACCGTCTCGTGAAGGCAGCCAAGTGTCTTTGAGTACTGACCGATTTGTCTGTCAGATCACAAATATAGCAACAACTGTGTCAACGGCTTTGTCGCGGAAAATCCTATCTAATTGTTTCTAAGACGAAAGTAGTAGACACTGAAGTCTGAATTAAAGAAATTATCGCCACGTACCAGCTAGCCTTACTATTATAGTCCATCCCACGGGCAATGCTTTTTTCACACTATGCAATTTACTACACTATTTATTTCTTACCGGCCTCGGTGGCGTCGTGGTTAGGCCATTGGTCTACAGGCTGGTAGGTACTGGGTTCGGATCCCAGTCGAGGCGTGGGATTTTTAATCCAGATACCGACTCAAAACCCTGAGTGAGTGCTCCGCAAGGCTCAATGGGTAAACCACTTGCACCGACCAGTGATCCATAACTGGTTCAACAAAGGCCATGGTTTGTGCTATCCTGCCTGTGAGAAGCGCAAATAAAATATCCCTTGCTGCCTGTCGTAAAAGAGTAGCCTATGTGGCGACAGCGGGTTTCCTCTAAAAACAGTGTCAGAATGACCATATGTTTGACGTCCAGTAGCCGATGATAAGATAAAAAAAAATCAATGTGCTCTAGTGGCGTCGTTAAATAAAACAAACTTTACTTTACTTTTATTTATTTATTAGCCGATTGTTTTCTAAATTGCACACAAAAATAGCATTTTTTGGTTATTCCCAAAACACTTTTACTTTTCTTCTTACGTCAAGCGAAATTGAAATTATTTACCAAAGCCCCCCCCCCCCCCCCCCCCCACACACACACACACACATTTTTGTAGGAGGTTGGGACGGACTGTAGATGTCCTACACACGGTCTGAAAACGAACAATATATCCATTAGGTGTTATTAAACTGATGGGCAGAACATTTCAAGCCTTAGTTGGATATAAGCACGAAATTCCTATTTGTGAATGGAATGAAATGAACCATTTCTAGGATCGTGATTAACACCACTACACGTGTCCCTGCAAAGTGAGAAAAATTGTCGCCGGGTCTGGCAGTGGGAACTCATAAACACGGCTTTTTGCTGACCATCACGGTAATTAGACACCACCTGAGGGAGGCGCGTTGCTATGAATAATTATTTAAAAGTAGACTGATATTGTATACTTTATCGATCTATCGGTCATTTGGCGTAATAGATTTATGTGTCGCTGTCGTTTACATGATCTATGTTCAGTAAATTGCCTGTCTTATCTTGCTGTTTACTATATCCATCGTTTTGTTATCCCGTCCGTCCATCCATCATTAAATAACGTTTGTAAAAATAATAGCCATATAGCGCCACATGTGCAAAGATGCGAATTAGTATCATTAATATAAGTAACTGAAAATAAACAATGCAACTTTGAATTTCTTTACTTGACGCCACCCTCACGTTTGAAAGGACATTTTCTTAATTTTTTTCTCTGTTTTTCCTTCTTTCTATCTATCTGTCTGTTATGTATTCTTTTTACTTGTTAGTAGCAAGTTTTCTTCGCTGAGGCAGGACAGCACATATCAAGGCCTTTGATATATTAGTCATTGAGCATTGGTCGCATAATATATGCAGAGGCTGATTTAAGCGGGGGAGGGGGGTGCCCGCTCCCCAATTTGTAATTTGCGATAGTTGTAATTTGCGATAGTTATAATTTTATTATATATTACTTTTCATTTGTTTACGACCCCCCTCCAAACCTCCCCCAAAGTTCCCTTGGTATTCCAACTCATGTCACTGGGGCCCCCCTAAATGGATTTTCTGGATCCGCCACTAATATGTCACTTCGTAATGCGTAAGGGCACTCCAGTCGTGAACACAGAAAATGTCAGTCCATAATCACTAGCGTAGACTGGACTGGTGGATCATGATAGGCCCTGTTTCCACGCCCTCCCCCCTCCCACCTCCCACCCCCAATCACAGAGTTTAGAGAGTCAGTCGTAGCCAAGAGATAGTGTTTCGACTGGCAGCGGACAGAAAATACGTAAATTACCGAGTGTGATGCGCAGTGTTATACCAGTATATGTATATTATGATATAGTATGATTCATAATGAAACTAATTCCTATCACACTCGGTCATTTACGTGTTTCCTGTTTGCTGCCAGTCGGAACACTGATCTCTTGGCTCCGACTGACTCTCTAAACTCCGTCATAGTTGTGACAAAAGGACGACACATATTATGACATCAAGTCTTCTCACATATCTCACCAATGCACATCAAGTCTTCTCACATATCTCACCAATGGCAGACGGGGTTTAATGCGACATTCAAAGTTAGATACACTTTGGACTTTGACCCGGTTAGATGTTATTTGGTGTGCTGCTACCCACATCACTGGGATTGAGCAGGTTGAGTCGATACTGCACACAGTAGTCGATACTGCACACGGTAGTTGATACTGTACACGGTAGTTGATACTGCACACCGTAGTCGATACTGTACACCGTAGTCGATACTGCACACGATAGTTGATACTGCACACCGTAGTCGATACTGCACACGGTAGTTGATACTGCACACCGTAGTCGATACTGCACACGGTAGTTGATACTGCACACCGTAGTTGATACTGCACACCGTAGTCGATACTGCACACGGTAGTTGATACTGCACACCGTAGTTGATACTGTACACCGTAGTTGATACTGCACACCGTAGTTGATACTGTACACCGTAGTTGATACTGCACACCGTAGTTGATACTGTACACGGTAGTTGATACTGCACACCGTAGTTGATACTGTACACCGTAGTTGATACTGTACACCGTAGTCGATACTGCACACGGTAGTTGATACTGCACACCGTAGTCGATACTGCACACGGTAGTTGATACTGCACACCGTAGTCGATACTGTACACCGTAGTCGATACTGTACACCGTAGTCGATACTGCACACGGTAGTTGATACTGCACACCGTAGTTGATACTGTACACCGCAGTCGATACTGCACACGGTAGTTGGTACTGCACCCCGTAGTTGATACTGTACACCGTAGTCGATACTGCACACGGTAGTTGATACTGCACACGGTAGTTGATACTGCACACCGTAGTCGATACTGCACACCGTAGTCGATACTGCACACCGTAGTTGATACTGCACACCGTAGTCGATACTGTACACCGTAGTCGATACTGCACACGGTAGTCGATACTGCACACCGTAGTTGATACTGCACACGGTAGTCGATACTGTACACCGTAGTCGATACTGTACACCGTAGTCGATACTGTACACCGTAGTTGATACTGTACACCGTAGTCACACCGTAGTCGATGCTGCACACGGTAGTTGATACTGCACACCGTAGTTG
>NC_054708.1:1866557-1911557 GCF_016097555.1 Gigantopelta aegis | reverse complement strand
GAAAAATTTAAACCTGCACAAGACAGAACTTAGAACTACAGAGTGCCTGCAGACAATCTGATTTGAATATGTCTATGGATAGGCTTCACAGATATGCTCGTCTTGAAAAATCCCCCTGAGAGGGAAGGTGGGGTGGTGGTGGTATTGTGGGTCCATGATCTATGTGAGTGTATAGGCCAACTGGAATACTAGAAAGTTGTGATGGTATGCAGTCAGGTGTTCGCGATAGCTGAGCATATCCTGCCCCTCGGTTACAGCCGTCATGAGTACAACCTTTAGTTTTTTTTTTTTTTTTTGGTCCATGAAGGACGAAAACTATGTACAATCTTTTAAGATTAAGAGGCATCAGACATCAGTTTAGTGAGCGCTGTGTTATATCGGAACATAGACTACCTTAAAACGTCCTGAAAGCCTTCAGGGATCCTTGAATGTAATAATGTCTGTGCATAATGATATAAGCCTAGCGTTGTCGAAATTACAATACTTTATGAATCCTTTTGAGTATCCAGCCAGTGCACCACGACTGGTACATCAAAGGCCGTGGTATGTGCTATCATGTGTATGGGATGGTGCATATAAAAGATCCCTTGCTGCTACTCGAAAAGAGTAGCCCATGAAGTGGCGACAGCGGGTTTCCTCTCTCTATATATTTGTGGTCCTAAACCATATATCCAACGCCATATAACCGTAAATAAAATGTGTTGAGTGCGTCGTTAAATAAACCATTTCCTTCCTTCGTTTCGAGTATCTCAGATGTTGCGATATGTAGACACCAAAAGCTGAAGCAGAAGGAATATTACTGGATATAAGACAAAAATGCCCAACCACAGACTGATCACGGCTTATTTCAAAGGTTGTGGTGTGTACTGCTCTGTGTGTGGTGAAGATCATGTGATTATGTGATGGCAGGTGGTTTCTTCTGTTACTGCTTAGACCAAGTGTCGCAATTACAGCGTTGTACACACAAGCGTGGGTTATGAAAGACATTTGGTCGTCTTACACTATTGAGAGGCGGGACGCAGCCCAGTGGTAAAGCATTCGATTGATGCGCGGTCAGCCTAGGATCGATCCCCATCGGTGGGTCCAGTGGGCTAATGTTCGTCCCAGCCAGTGCACCACGACTGGTATATCAAAGGCTGTGGTATGTGTTATCCTGTCTGGGATGGTGCATATAAAAGATCCCTTACTACTAGTAGAAAAATGTAGCGGTTTTCTATCTAAGTCTATAAGTAAAAAAATTACAAATGTTTGACATCCAATAGCCGGTGATTAATAAATCAATGTGCTCTAGTGGTGTCGTTAAACAAAACAAGTTTTAACTTTAACTTTCTTGCACCATTGATGAGAAAATTAGTTGCCATCTTTCCAATCACATTATCAGTTTTGACGAGTAAATGAGGTTCTTGGTATATCGTATATGGTGGATGTAACGTGTGTAACAATATTTCTCCAAAATATCCCAACCTATACATATAGATATCCCTGTATCGGGTAGTTTGGTTTTGTTTTGTTAAAAGGTGGATGGTTTACACAGGTTCTTGATGTTTTGTATAAAGGTGGATGGTTTACACAGGTTCTTGATGGTTTGTATAAAGGTGGATGGTTTACACAGGTTCTTAATGTTTTTATATGCAGGTGGTGAGTTTATACAAGTTATTGATGTAATGTATAATGCACGTGGACAATAAAACACACAGCCCTTTTGGGGCAGAGATAACAGTAAGTGGAGACAACTCACCTGCCACAGATGACATCAGCAGGTAACATGACGCACGACACTGGTGAAGCCACTCTCCCCCAGGACAGGTGGTCAGAACCTGACTCCGGACACCTGGTCGCCAGCAGCACGTGCGGCGGTTAACATCAACACTCGGCCAGCTATAAAACGTCGACGTCGCTGTCGTCTGGGTGCACATCACCATCAGTATGAAGTTCCCGATAGCGTGCGTTCTAGTTGTCCTCCTCCTCGTGGCCGTGCAAATCCAGGTAACATAGTCCATCTTTTCTCTGATTCCTCGCCCAGTCCCCTCAATTCCTACTCTTCTGCTTCTTCCTTCTTATTCCCCCTACTCCTTCTTGTTATTCTTCTTCTTATTATTACTATTCCTATTCTACTCCTTCTTCATCATCTTCTTCTTCCTTCTTTCTTCCCCCTATGTTATTCTTCTCCTTGTTATTCTTATTCTGCTTCTTCTTCTTCTTCTTCTTCTTCCTCCTACTTCTTCTTCTCCTTTCCTTCTCAATTTTCATCATCTTTTTCTTTTTCGTTTTCTTCTTATTTTTCTTCTGCTTCTTCTTCTTCTTCTTCTTTTTCATCTTATTCTTATCCTTCATCTTCTTCTTCTTCTTCTTCTTCTTCTTTTTCTTGCCTTTACCATAGTTTGACACCCAACAGCCGATGTATTTTTCGTGCTGGGGTGTCGTTAAACATTCATTCATTCATTCATTCATACATTCATTCTTCTTCTTCTTCTTGGGGTGGGACCTAGCTCACTCATAAGAACGCTCGCCTGAAGTGCTTGCGTCATAGGTTCGAATCACCTTAGTGAACCCAGCAGGTTTCTTCTCTAATATATATGTCAAAATGACCAGATGTTTGACATCCAGTAGCCGGTGGTTAATAAATCAATGTGTTCTAGTGGTGTCGTTTAACAAAACAAACTTTAACTTTCATCTTCTTGGGGTGGGATCTGGCTCAGTGGGTAGAGTGCTCGCTTGAAGTGCTTCCGTCAAAGGTTCGAATCACCTCTGATAGGGTCTTTCCTCATCCTGACCAGTGCGTCTCGACTGGCATATCAAGGGCCATGATATGTGCTGTCCTGTCTGTGGGAAAGTGCATATAAAAGATATTTTGCTACTAACGGTAAAATGTCACGGGTTTCCTCTCTAAGACTAAGAGTAACAAATTACAAAATGTTTCACATCTAATAACCGATGATTAATAAAACAATATTCTTCTTTTTCTTTACTCCAATTTACTCCGCGTATTACAAATAGTTCCAATTGTGAACACGGTTTAGTCAAAGTAGAATGGAGGCCTTAAATGTAACACTTAGCGGTTTTAAATCCACGATTACTTTCCTCAAAAATTAAATCGGTTTATCTGCTAAGTATACTAAAATTGTTACATCGTATGATTGCAATAGACTTACAACGCTGTCATCGTGTGTGTGTGTATATATATATATATATATATATATATATATATATATATATATATATATATATATATATATAGCTGTACAATGCTGTTGTATTGTACATTATTATTATACAATAGCTTTAGAACGCTGTCGCCGCATTGTATGATTATTATACAATATATTTAAAACACTGTTACCGTATTGTATGATTATTATACAATATATTTGTTATACAACGCTGTTGACGTAGTGTGTACTTATTCAGAAGGTTTACAACATTATATAGTTTTACAATGCTGTTGTGTTGTGTTATTATACAATTACATACAACCCTAGCTAAGCATTGGAGCGTTTAGATGGAGTGTGGTGGCATTACGATGGGCTTTCCCCAAACAATACGACCGCCGGGTAGATAGCCAGCCCTCATTATGGGCAATGGGCAACTATTATGTAACCAGGAAATTGTTTTTAAATTAGTAATAACTGGTCTGTGGTGGGGGGGGGGGGGGGAGCCTTTGTTGACATAGTAATAATAACTGGTCTGTATCCCACTGGTTTGAGTGGTGTGTGTGTGTGGGGTGGGGTGGGGTGGGAGCCTTTGTCGACATACATTTTATGTAACCAGGAAATTGTTTTTAAATTAGTAATAACTGGTCTGTATCTCACTGGTATGAGTGGGGGGTGTATGGGGGGGGGGGGGGAGCCTTTGGTGACATACATTGTATGTAATCAGGAAATTGCATTTAAATGAAAAGGATTAGAATTTGAGTTGACCCTATTTTAGGTAATCTAGTTTTTAAAATTGTCCAGGGGTGCATGCTCCCCAAATCCCTTTAGAAATTGCATAAACATTCTACCAAGGGAGTTAAACCAGCCCAGCCCAGCAAAATGTTTAAATACACCTACAAAGTCCTGTTTACCGGTAGTAACTTGAACATAATACATAGGAAAAGGATCAATGTTTTGTTATTAACAGTCATAATAGTTAAGACTGTAATGGATTATTTAATAGGATCACGTTGGATAAAGTACTAGTAGTTATTTTATTTGATCCACAAATGTCTTCAAATTATTTTCAAATCACTGGCATGATTCTGCAAGTAAGGTTTTGCTTGGTGGACATGAGCTCCAACTGGCTGCTGTTAGATCCACATGTAATAGTGGAGATAATTTTAATTCGATTCGCCTTAAATGTAACACTTAGCGGTTTTAAATCCACGATTACTTTCCTCAAAAATTAAATCGGTTTATCTGCTAAGTCTACTAAAATTGTTACATTGTATGATTGCAATAGAGTTAGAAGAAGATAAGATTGAAACATGTAAAAGGATAATTATTTCTTTAAATTATTTTTTAAATACATATATACTGTACACTTGTTTTCTTTTATAATTTATATATATATATATATATATATATATATATATATATATATATATATATATATATATATATATATAGCTGTACAACGCTGTTGTATTGTACATTATTATTATACAATAGCTTTAGAACGCTGTCGCCGCATTGTATGATTATTATACAATATATTTAAAACACTGTTGCCGTATTGTTTGATTATTATACAATATATTTGTTATACAACGCTGTTGACGTAGGGGTGTACTTATTCAGTAGGTTTACAACATTATATAGTTTTACAATGCTGTTGTGTTGTGTTATTATACAATTACATACAACCCGAGCTAAGCATTGGAGCGTTTAGATGGAGTGTGGTGGCCTTACGATGGGCTTTCCCCAAACAATACGACCGCCGGGTAGATGGCCAGCCCTCATTAGCCAGGCTATATACCCGACTGCTGTATACATAGCCACT
The DNA here is from genome assembly GCF_016097555.1 of Gigantopelta aegis. Classification (NCBI taxonomy): domain Eukaryota; kingdom Metazoa; phylum Mollusca; class Gastropoda; order Neomphalida; family Peltospiridae; genus Gigantopelta; species Gigantopelta aegis. The sequence goes on along the minus strand of NC_054708.1, from coordinate 1,906,580 downwards.
TCTGTGTTTAAAGGAGGAGACAGTTAAGCCATTTGGCCTGGTATGCATATTCAACGATATATAATGCACATTATTGCTTAATATCAACAAGTATACTCGTATAGTTAATTAATAAAACGGTTAAATGTGACGGCTATTATATATAACGGGCCCAGCCATTTTGTACCATCCCAGTGAATACGCCAGGCTACGTCAGGAATTACTTCGAACTGAAGAAACAAAACATACCTGATTTTTCTGAATGCATCGCAATGTTCTGTAATAATAGCCATCCCAGTAAGCCAGCAACAATTATATATTATTTTTCAATACAAAATAAACCACCATTGTCAAAGTGTTGAAATAACTGTATTATGTTTTGTACATGTACTGAAATAATAATCGGAGTGTTTTCTTGGTTAATTGGTATTTTCTTTCCGTGGCCTGTACCCGTGGTTCCTGATTGGCAGGTGTATATTTAGATGGTCCCCAGACACTGTGTCTAGACACTAAAAAGACGAGCCTTTTTTATTAAGATCACAGGGTATTGTATGGTAACCGCACGGATACCCCTCAAATCGTAATGGGCATTATCAGCCGTCCTGCTTTATTACTGTAATTTTGTAAAACCCTTTATTAAGTAGACTTCCCCATCTAAAATCACAAAACTGACCAATTACGTCGTCCCAAAGAAAAGAAAAGTATCACTTGGGTATCGTGAGTGGTCGTTTTTGCTCGAACGTACCCTACCAATAGGCCTAATAATATGCATTTTTTCTTTGCATTATTTAAAAAAGAAAAATACTATAACTCCATTTCGTTCTGTTGATGCAAATTGAAATATATTTATTTAAATAGTTTATTATACTATCAAGTCATTTATGTTATTTTACTAGTCAGGTTGATGAAAGAGAAGCCGTAAATTAGAGCGTTTGTTTACACTGTGCATAAAGGAGATGGACGGAGCTGACGTCACTTCGCCCCAAGCTATACCACCGGACGTCACAAAAATGAAACAAAATGGCTGCCCCCAGTTAGCAGGAATAATCACGGTTTTTTTTATTAACTCTAAAATTACGCTTTTTTTCATTTGTTAAAGTGTCAATATGTGTTGGTGGTCCAGGTATCCATCTTTCCGACACACAAGGCTCATGTTTGAGTTGACCCTACCTTTAAGTAACAAATATGACGACCTCCATTACGGTTATATTAATGGTATTCATCTTTGTACGTAACATTTAGCACGACTTGTGTACGGTAGTCCCTGGACATGAGCGCAAACAAATCCTTACGAAATGCAGTATCGGGTTAGAACAAAGAAGGCAGGTCGGCAGTAAAAATCAAGAGATGTGAAACTGTTAAAACGACCTTCCGTATTATATACTAAACAGCACTGAAAACGCACCACTAAGAAATGTTTGGATTTCGAAAAGAATACCTGAGCAATAAATGTTTTTGTTGTGAACAGCAATAGATGGATGATTGATAATGACAACAGACAAAAGAGGATGCACAATCATTGATTAGTTTTAATTCATCTGCGTATGAAAGACACGTGGGGTCACAATGAAAAGTCAATAGCGCGTATGACCACCATTTGCAGTAACACAAGCCATGCAACGTCTTCTCATCGACCCGATAAGTCTGCGAATAGTGTTCTGGGGGATAGCATTCCACTCCTGCTGTAGTGCGTGTTCCAGTTCTCTAAGGTTATTCATTTGTGGACGACGTGAGATGCGTTGACCAAGGTAATCCCAAAGATGCTATATTGGCGATAAATCGGGGGACAGTGCTGGCCATTCAAGCAAAGGGACATTATTGTTCGCTAGATACTGTGTTGTAACACGTGCTGTGTGCGCTCGGGCGTTGTCTTGCTGAAAAGTGTGCATATCCCGATGCTGATGAAAGAGGGGAATGACGTGATTTTGCAAGACGTTCTCCCGGTAGTAAATGGCATTCATTCTGCCACGGCAAACATGGAGTGCTGTTCTGTGATGATAACTGATCTCCGCCCCACACCATGACACTCCCTCCTCCTCATCGATCCGTCTGGACAAGGCAGTCATTGTGGTAACGTTCTCCACTCCTACGCCACACCCGCAACCGACCATCAGCATTCCTTAAATGGAAACAGGATTCGTCAGAGAATAGCACACCATGCCAACGTTGTAATATCTAATGACGATACCTTCCTGCCAAACGTCAGCGCTCATTTCGATGTCGATCAGTCAGGATAGGTCCAACATATGAGAAAACGCAGCCCAGCAGAGCGAAGACGGCGACGCAGTGTCTGCGCTGATAACCCCTCGTCGAGCTTGAACAGTTGGTCCAGTCCTGGCAGCTGGCAGGGTTCGATCACGAATATGTATATGGCGATCTTGTCGTGGTGTCGTAACACGTTGGCCTGGACGTGGACGGTCCCTTGTGATTCCCCTCTGCTGGTATCTCCTGTGGAATCTAGTGATTGTTGAATGGTGGCATCCAAACCGCTGTGCGATGACTCTACTCGAAATGTCGACTTGAAGCATGCCTAAGGCACATTCACGTTCCTCAGCTGTCAACATTGCCATCACTTGTTTAACGTTCCCTCAAAGACTACTTCATAAATGAAAGTGATTTTTCAGAGACCATCTTTTATAGCCCCAATCAGCATGATTTGCACATTCAATTTACGTTTTTCATGCTATGCATGCAATATGTTGTGTTTTGGTGTTGTGTTTCATGGAGTGTTCAGGCAATCGTTTTTGTGAGTTATTCGTCGTCATGCATGGTATATAAGGTAGTACGGTACTTATTCATTGATATTTTTAATGCTGATATACGCCCCATTCACATTTGTTATCATCAACTGGTGGAGCGTCTTCAATGCTGTTCAGTATATTACAGATAACACTGAAACACGTGTAGGATTGTGTAACTATTCTATAGTTTCATAACGCTATTATCGCGTATGTAGCTTTACAGCGTTATTGTCGTGTATGAAGCTCTAAAACGCTATTAAAGGGACATTCCTGAGTTTGCTGCACGTTTTAAGATGTTATCGACTAACAAATCTTTTTTAACGATTGTAATTACGTATCAAATATATTTTTCTGCATAAAATATTAGTGGCTGTATATTAAACGTGTTTCTGATCGTTCTAATATTTGCACTAGGTTAAAATTCACTTTATTTCCAAAAATAAAAAAAATTCGTACGTGAAGACAAAATCCAGTTTGGGCTTCTTACAAATATTAAGACGACAGACACTGATATTCTAAACCAGAAAATATATTTAATATGTATGTTTAATCGTAGAAATATTTTATTAGTCGTACAATGCAGAAAACTCAGGAATGTCCCTTTAATAGTTTTATCGTGTATGTAGCTATTATCGTGTATGTAGCTATTATCGTGTATGCAGCTTTACAAAGCTATTATTTCAGGCACGTCCACGGAACTAACGTCAGATTGGTAAGCATGTTGTACCTGTAGACTTAATGGACTGGGGTGGTTAGTATGTTGTACCAGTAGACGTAATGGACTGGGGTGGTTAATATGTTGTACCTGTAGACTTAATGGGGCGGGGTGGTTAGTATGTTGTACCTGTAGACTTAATGGACTGGGGTGGTTAGTATGTTGTACCTGTAGACTTAATGGGCCTGGGGTGGTTAGTATGTTGTACCTGTAGACGTAATGGACTGTGGTGGTTAGTATGTTGTACATGCAGACTTAATGGGGATGGGGTGGTTAGTATGTTGTACCAGTAGACGTAGTGGACTGTGGTGGTTAGTATGTTGTACCAGTAGACGTAATGGACTGTGGTGGTTAGTATGTTGTACCTGTAGACGTAATGGACTGGGGTGGTTAGTATGTTGTACATGTAGACTTAATGGGGCTGGGGTGGTTAGTATGTTGTACCAGTAGACGTAGTGGACTGTGGTGGTTAGTATGTTGTACCAGTAGACGTAATGGACTGTGGTGGTTAGTATGTTGTACCTGTAGACGTAATGGACTGGGGTGGTTAGTATGTTGTACATGTAGACTTAATGGGCCTGGGGTGGTTAGTATGTTATACCTGTAGACGTAATGGACTGTGGTGGTTAGTATGTTGTACATGCAGACTTAATGGGGCTGGGGTGGTTAGCATGTTGTACCTGTAGACGTAATGGGGCTGGGTGGTTAGTATGTTGTACCAGTAGACGTAGTGGACTGTGGTGGTTAGTATGTTGTACCTGTAGACGTAATGGACTGTGGTGGTTAGTATGTTGTACCTGTAGACTTAATGGACTGGGGTGGTTAGTATGTTGTACATGCAGACTTAATGGGGCTGGGGTGGTTAGTATGTTGTACCAGTAGACGTAATGGACTGTGGTGGTTAGTATGTTGTACCTGTAGACGTAATGGACTGGGGTGGTTAGTATGTTGTACATGTAGACTTAATGGGGCGGGGTGGTTAGTATGTTGTACCTGTAGACTTAATGAGCTGGGGTGGTTAGTATGGTGTACCTGTAGACTTAATGAGCTGGGGTAGTTAGTATGTTGTACCCGTAGACTTAATGAGCTGGGGTGGTTAGTATGTTGTACCTGTAGACTTAATGGACTGGGATGGTTAGTATGTTGTACCTGTAGACTTAATTGACTGTGGTGTTTAGTAATTTATTTCATATATTACTCTTCGTCGTACAACATTATATTTGATCCCTATAGTATTATTTGAACTTACAACTTTCTTGTTTTACTTTGGGGTTTTTAGGTTCTGATTTTTACGCTAGTAATTCAACATATTATCCGACAATGTATCCAGGTTACTGGAATACCGGCACCTATTACTGGAATAACAGCACGAATTACTGGAATAAAAGTACCAATTACTGGAATAACAGCACAGATAACTGGAATGCCGTTACCGATTATTGGAATGACAGTACCGATTACTGGAATAACAGCACGGATAACTGGAATGGCGTTACCGGTTATTGGAATAACGGTACCGATTACTGGAACAACACCACGGATTACTGGAATAACTGGTATAACAGTACCGATTACTGGAATAACAGCACAAGTAACTGGAATGGCGTTACCGGTTATTGGAATAACGGTACCGATTACTGGAATAACACCACGGATTACTGGAATAACTGGTATAACAGTACCGATTACTGGAATAACAGCACAAGTAACTGGAATGGCGTTACCGGTTATTGGAATGACATTACCAATTACTGGAATAACAACACAGATTACTGGCATAACAGTTCGGATGACTGGAATAACGGTACTACTATCTGTAAGTATTACTAGCAGTGTAACATCTTATCTTACCGTTCACTCCGCTCTAGAGGTCCTCTGTCGGGTGGGTATCTGACGTAAACGAAAATCACTTTATGTGACGGTGATACGTCGTGAATATCTGTTAAGAATCTCTGTTATGATATTATTTCGGTGAAGTAGGAGAGTTGATGAAGTGTTCTTTGATATCAAACAACTTCGATACCTTACAGTAGCGTGTTCGTGTTGAATCGGGAATCTCTGAAGTGTACTCGTGTATCCGGACCTAAAACGGAACCATTCGGCTGTGTCAATGTCCAGCAACTAATATAATATAATACATAATGTCATTGGTCAATACAGTTATATGTATAGGAAAACGAATATAAAATATATATTGTTGCTAATTGATAACAAGAATTAGTGTACATGCAGGTTGTATCTTCTCGTTAACCTATAGATAGGCAGATGAGTTTATGGCCAGAATAAATGTTAAGTCTACCCTATTAATACGCGTCAAAATAATGTTGCGGTGGATGCAGCGCCAGTTGTCTCTTCTTATTTTTGAGATATCTAAATACACTTCGTAAGCTCTAAATAATAGGCTTCCCACAGGCCTGAAGCATGTTTGAGGTATCTAAATACACTTCGTAAGCTCTAAATAATAGGCTTCCCACAGGCCTGAAGCATGTTTGAGGTATCTAAATACACTTCGTAAGCTCTAAATAATAGGCTTCCCACAGGCCTGAAGCATGTTTGCTTGATAATCCCGCCTTGACTGAGCTACGCACCCACAATCTTGATCTTCAGTCTTATTAGTTGGATATAGTAGTAGTAAACAAGTTAATTTGTTTTGTTTAACGACACCACTAGAGCACATTGATTTATTGATCATCGGCTTTTGCATGTCAAAAATTTGGTAATGCTGATATATAGTCTAAGACAGGAAACCCGCAAAAAATTTCCATTTGTAGAAAAGGATCTGTTATATGCACCATTCTACATGCCACGGCCTTTGATATACCAGTCGTGGTGCACTGGCTGGAACTAGAAATAGCCCAATTGGCCCGCCGTCGGGGTTCGATCCTAGACCGACCGCGCATCAACCGAGGCTTTATTACTGGGCTACGTCCTGCCCCTTGTAAGTAATAAGCAGTAAAGTGTACGTCATCATCAAGTGAAGGCCGAGCCGAGATTACTGGTATTTACGTCGTGTCATGTCTGTACGTCATCATCAAGTGAAGGCCGAGCCGAGATTACTGATATTTACGTCGTGTCATGTCTGTACGTCATCATCAAGTGAAGGCCGAGCCGAGATTACTGGTATTTACGTCGTGTCATGTCTGTACGTCATCATCAAGTGAAGGCCGAGCCGAGATTACTGGTATTTACGTCGTGTCATGTCTGTACGTCATCATCAAGTGAAGGCCGAGCCGAGATTACTGGTATTTACGTCGTGTCATGTGTGTACGTCATCATCAAGTGAAGGCCGAGCCGAGATTACTGGTATTTACGTCGTGTCATGTCTGTACGTCATCATCAAGTGAAGGCCGAGCCGAGATTACTGGTATTTACGTCGTGTCATGTCTGTACGTCATCATCAAGTGAAGGCCGAGCCGAGATTACTGGTATTTACGTCGTGTCATGTGTGTACGTCATCATCAAGTGAAGGCCGAGCCGAGATTACTGGTATTTACGTCGTTACGTCATCATCAAGTGATGGCCGAGCCGAGATTACTGGTATTTACGTAGTGTCATGACTGTACGTCATCATCAAGTGATTATTCAAACTTCATTAATATTAAAACATTTGATTTTCGGCCGAGCCGCATTTACTGGTATTTACGTCGTGTCATGTCTGTACGTCATCATCAAGTGAAGGCCGAACCGAGATTACTGGTATTTACGCTGCGTAATGTTTCTCTCACTGTTTCAGCACCCGGCCACCCAGACAGAGACATACTGATGTCGTACATTCTGGACGCAAGACAGGAAGTGCTCGAGACCGTACACAGTGTCCAGGAGGCGCTGCAGGCCATCAAAGAGGCGGAAGAGGAAATGACGTAATGAACGCTGTAACAGCGTCTACTACTTCGACATTGTTTAATGCAAATCTTAATGAATAATAAATATTTTAAATGTTTCTTTGTTGTATTGTGTTCTGGAACACTTTTTAAAGTGACATAAACCACTAGTACATTAAAAGCCTTATTCAAACTTCATTAATATTAAAACATTTGATTTTCCAACATTATACACAACAGTCCCCCGTGAGAGGCCACGACAGGAGAACTCAAGTCAAACATGAGCTGTATCTGTTGGAAAGATGCATACCCGGAACACCAACACATACTGACACTTTAAAGTAGAACTCAAGTCAAATATGAGCCGTATCTGTTGGAAAGATGCATACCCGGAACACCAACACATACCGACACTTTAAAGTAGAACTCAAGTCAAATATGAGCCGTATCTGTTGGAAAGATGCATACCCGGAACACCAACACATACTGACACTTTAAAGTAGAACTCAAGTCAAACATGAGCCGTATCTGTTGGAAAGATGCATACCCGGAACACCAACACATACTGACACTTTAAAGTAGAACTCAAGTCAAACATGAGCCGTATCTGTTGGAAAGATGCATACCCGGAACACCAACACATACTGACACTTTAAAGTAGAACTCAAGTCAAATATGAGCCTTATATGTCGGTAAGATGCATACCCGGACCACCAACACATACTGACACTTTAAAGGAGAACTCAAGTCAAATATGAGCCTTGTGTGTTGGAAAGATGCATACCCGGAACACCAACACATACTGACACTTTAAAGTAGAACTCAAGTCAAATATGAGCCTTGTGTGTTGCAAAGATGCATACCCGGAACACCAACACATACTGACACTTTAAAGTAGAACTCAAGTCAAATATGAGCCTTGTGTGTTGGAAAGATGCATACCCGGAACACCAACACATACTGAAACTTTAAAGTAGAACTCAAGTCAAATATGAGCCTTGTGTGTTGGAAAGATGCATACCCGGAACACCAACACATACTGACACTTTAAAGTAGAACTCAAGTCAAATATGAGCCTTGTGTGTTGGAAAGATGCATACCCGGAACACCAACACATACTGACACTTTAAAGGAGAACTCAAGTCAAATATGAGCCTTATATGTCGGTAAGATGCATACCCGGACCACCAACACATACTGACACTTTAAAAGAGAACTCAAGTCAAATATGAGCCTTGTGTCTTGGATAGATGCATACCCGGACCACCAACACATACTGACACTTTAAAAGAGAACTCAAGTCAAACATGAGCCTTATGTGTTGGTAAGATGCATACCCGGACCACCAACACATACTGACACTTTAAAAGAGAACTCAAGTCAAATATGAGCCTTATATGTCGGTAAGATGCATACCCGGACCACCAACACATACTGACACTTTAAAAGAGAACTCAAGTCAAATATGAGCCTTATATGTCGGTAAGATGCATACCCGGACCACCAACACATACTGACACTTTAAAAGAGAACTCAAGTCAAACATGAGCCTTATGTGTTGGTAAGATGCATACCCGGACCACCAACACATACTGACACTTTAAGAAATGAAAAATGCGTAATGTTAGAAAAATGCGTAATTTTAGAAATAATGAAAACCCATGATTATTCCTGCTAACTGGGGGCAGCCATTTTGTTTTGTTTTACGACGCGTCAGATAATCTAGTTTGGAAGGAAGTGACGTCGTCTCCTACCAACTCCTGTATGCACAGTGTAAACAAACGCAGTAATATACGAGAAGGCGCTTCCCTTTGATCAACCGTACTTGTAAAACAACATAAATGACTTGATAATATAATAAACTATTTAAATAAATGTATTTCAATTCGCATTAACAGAACGATTTTAGATGGGAAAGTCTACTTAATCAAGAGTTTTACATAATTATTTACAGTATTAAAGCATGACGGCTGATAATGGCTAAGACCATTTTAGGGGTGACAGGTTACTTCACCATACCCTGAGATATTAATTATATCGGTACGTATTTTTGTATCTAGGCGGCGGTAATTAATTGCCTCGTCTGGTTACCTACCAAATATACACCTACCAATCAGGAATCACAGGTGGAGGCAACTACACGATAGACCAATTAACTTTAAAAAAAACCCACTCCGATTATTATTTCAGTACAAAGGTTAATGCATGGACAAAACATGACACAGTTATTTCGACCACTTTGACAATGGTCGTTTATTTTGTATTGAAAAATAATATATACTTAAAGCTATTGCTGGCTTACTGGGATGGATATTATTACAGAACATTCTGATGCATGCCTGTTTCATCATCACTAAAAAATCAGGTACGTTTGTTTCTTCAGTGCTAAGACTAATTCCTGACGTGACGCGTTAAGTATTACGTAACCACCAGCTTCACTGCGATGGAACAAAATGGCGTATTCACTGCGATGGAACAAAATGGCTGCGCCCGTTAAATATAATAGTCGTCACATTTAACCGTTTTATATATTAAATGTAATGTACGTGTTGATATTAAGCAATAAGGTGCATTATATATCGTTGAATATGCATACCAATCCAAATGACTTGCGCGGGCATTCCTTTAAGAAAAAACTCCATTCCTTAATAAATGGGGTACTTGTTTCAAAGAACGTTAAACGAAAATATTCATACATAACTATCTCCCACTATATGTCAAATTTGGGGATAGGATATATAGGGAGGAAATAGGAATCCACATGGACACCAAATGTTTTATCTGTGAATATGAATAAAACATGCTAACTAATTTGGTTAAACCAAAACAAAGGAATCTGGCTGCAACTTTTAGGTTTACTTTCCGCTACAATGATGATCTTATATCATTCAATAACAGCACGATTACAGATTACCTTCCACTGATTTACCCACAAGAGTTAGAAACCTTTAGCTTTACTTTCCGCTAGAATGATGATCTTATATCATTCAATAACAGCAGGATTACAGATTACCTTCCATTGATTTACTCACAAGAGTTTATCATTCAATAACAGCAGGATTACAGATTACCTTCCACTGATTTACTCACAAGAGTATATCATTCAATAACAGCAGGATTACAGATTACCTTCCACTGATTTACCCACAAGAGTTTATCATTCAATAACAGCACGATTACAGATTACCTTCCACTGATTTACTCACAAGAGAGTTATCATTCAATAACAGCACGATTACAGATTACCTTCCACTGATTTACCCACAACAGTTAGAAACCTTTAGCTTTACTTTCCGCTAGAATGACGATCTTATATCATTCAATAACAGCAGGATTACAGATTACCTTCCACTGATTTACCCACAAGAGTATATCATTCAATAACAGCAGGATTACAGATTACCTTCCATTGATTTACTCACAAGAGTTAGAAACCTTTAGCTTTACTTTCCGCTACAATGATGATTTTATATCATTCAGTAACAGCAGGATTACAGATTACCTTCCATTGTTTTACTCACAAGAGTTAGAAACCTTTAGCTTTACTTTCCGCTACAATGATGATTTTATATCATTCAATAACAGCAGGATTACAGATTACCTTCCATTGATTTACTCACAAGAGTTTATCATTCAATAACAGCAGGATTACAGATTACCTTCCACTGATTTACCCACAAGAGTTTATCATTCAATAACAGCACGATTACAGATTACCTTCCACTGATTTACCCACAAGAGTATATCATTCAATAACAGCACGATTACAGATCACCTTCCACTGATTTACCCACAAGAGTTTATCATTCAATAACAGCACGATTACAGATTACCTTCCACTGATTTACCCACAAGAGTATATCATTCAATAACAGCACGATTACAGATTACCTTCCACTGATTTACCCACAAGAGTATATCATTCAATAACAGCACGATTACAGATTACCTTCCACTGATTTACCCACAAGAGTTTATCATTCAATAACAGCACGATTACAGATTACCTTCCACTGATTTACCCACAAGAGTATATCATTCAATAACAGCACGATTACAGATCACCTTCCACTGATTTACTCACAAGAGTTTATCATTCAATAACAGCACGATTACAGATCACCTTCCACTGATTTACCCACAAGAGTATATCATTCAATAACAGCAGGATTACAGATCACCTTCCACTGATTTACCCACAAGAGTATATCATTCAATAACAGCACGATTACAGATTACCTTCCACTGATTTACCCACAAGAGTTTATCATTCAATAACAGCACGATTACAGATTACCTTCCACTGATTTACCCACAACAGTATATCATTCAATAACAGCAGGATTACAGATTACCTTCCACTGATTTACCCACAACAGTATATCATTCAATAACAGCACGATTACAGATTACCTTCCACTGATTTACCCACAAGAGTTTATCATTCAATAACAGCACGATTACAGATTACCTTCCACTGATTTACCCACAAGAGTTTATCATTCAATAACAGCAGGATTACAGATTACCTTCCACTGATTTACCCACAAGAGTATATCATTCAATAACAGCAGGATTACAGATTACCTTCCACTGATTTACCCACAAGAGTATATCATTCAATAACAGCAGGATTACAGATTACCTGCCATTGATTTACTCACAAGAGTTAGAAACCTTTAGCTTTACTTTCCGCTACAATGATGATCTTATATCATTCAATAACAGCAGAATTACAGATTACCTTCCATTGATTTACTCACAAGAGTTAGAAACCTTTGGCTTTACTTTCCGCTACAATGATGATTTTATATCATTCAATAACAGCAGGATTACAGATTACCTTCCATTGATTTACTCACAAGAGTTTATCATTCAATAACAGCAGGATTACAGATTACCTTCCACTGATTTACTCACAAGAGTATATCATTCAATAACAGCAGGATTACAGATTACCTTCCACTGATTTACCCACAAGAGTATATCATTCAATAACAGTACGATTACAGATTACCTTCCACTGATTTACCCACAAGAGTTTATCATTCAATAACAGAACGATTACAGATTACCTTCCACTGATTTACCCACAAGAGTTTATCATTCAATAACAGCAGGATTACAGATTACCTTCCACTGATTTACCCACAAGAGTTTATCATTCAATAACAGCAGGATTACAGATTACCTTCCACTGATTTACCCACAAGAGTTTATCATTCAATAACAGCACGATTACAGATTACCTTCCACTGATTTACCCACAAGAGTATATCATTCAATAACAGCAGGATTACAGATTACCTTCCACTGATTTACCCACAAGAGTTTATCATTCAATAACAGCACGATTACAGATTACCTTCCACTGATTTACCCACAAGAGTATATCATTCAATAACAGCAGGATTACAGATTACCTTCCACTGATTTACCCACAAGAGTATATCATTCAATAACAGCACGATTACAGATTACCTTCCACTGATTTACCCACAAAAGTTAGAAATGAAAGCAAAACCTGAAGGTATTAAATCAGCTGCCTACCTCGATATGTGAATAGAAATTCAAACCGGTGTAAACGGAATGCAAGTCCGTAGGAACAGTTGTCTGCCCGGACTTAATCTCCTAGGAAGGCATGTCCTAGGTCTAATATACCTAGGAATGCAAGTCCTAGGAACTACGTTCCTTAGGAATACTGGTCTGACTGCCAGGATATCAAGTCCGAGTCGGACTTGCTTTCCTGGACAATCAAAATTAATTTATAAATGTAAACAAAACGAAAAGCAGTTTCCTTTCTGGTTTATTTAATTAACTTAAGATACTACCGCCTCTCTTTATTTAAATATTTTCTATTTATTCCAATATTTTCCATTTATATCATTTGCAAGAATATGTACACACTTTGTTGACCTTATTACACGAGCAGATGAAAGGTATTTATTCATTACGCGTTGTTCCAACTAATAAATGTTTAAACATTTAAAAGTAACTCGAAAAGATTTTCCATAATTCGAAGCATGTATTAGTACTCGCAAATAAGTATAACTTGCCCATATGATATACCAACATAATTATTTTTTAGATATTATATACTGGTATTTGATAATAATAATGCTAATAATTCAACTATAAAAATGTGATATTTGCGTTATATAAATTATCTTGTTATTATATATTTTTTAAGTTTGTGCCTTTTTGTCAATAATGTTGCAGGCGCGTGTACATAGGGTGTGGGGTGGGGTGGCGTGGTATAAACACCCCTCTTCAAAACAAATTTCTACTTGCCACAGTCTAGACCTCCCCCCTGCATAACTTACTGAACATGTGCCTGCTTTGTCAATTTTGCTCATTTTCGAAAATTAATTTGGTCTAACATATCACATATCAGACTCTGGGCTCTATGATATCTTAGTCCCAACCAGCCATACCATCGATAACAAATTAATGTTAAATGGTTTTCATTAAGGTTTATCAATTAATAGAAATATCAATGACTAAGAGTGGGTTTTAGCAACTCAATGGGCCACTACACCGACTAAGATAAAACAGTAACCCCTGAACAATTATCATACTGTCAATAATATGCACATACAATTTACAAAGATACTTTTAAACAAACTAACTACTCATGACACTTTTACACCTGACAGTTTTGGTCACCATAAGCATTCAGGCTCCCTTTTTGGGAGTATGGGTGGAATGGGGGCAGGCTGATTTTTATTGCCCGAATGAAACGAAAATGTCCGAATCGGGAACACAACGTATATTTATATTTGCATTAATACCAAGACGCTATATAGGATTCCAAACAAATCAGTCTGCATTTTTATATGGATACTAATATTGTGAGTAGAATGATGGAAATACATGGTGAAGATTTCAGGCCAGCTCATTTTGCTCGAAAGTGTCCATTGCCCTCCCCCTTCCCCAGTGCTGTGGGGGTGGGGGTGACAAGCCCATCTCCCCGACCCCACCTCCACCCAGTCTCGAACGCTTATGATGTTCCTAATGGCCAGGTATAACAAAACAGAGACCTTTTCCCCAACTCGTCTCTTATGCTTATGATGGTCAAAACTGCCACAAGACAATCGGTGATAATTAATTTCAAGTGTATTGATGCTATCTTTAATTGTTCATCAATAAAAGGCAATTTTTCATGCTTATTATTCCTGTTATTTTTATATTTTGGTAACTGGTCATTATTAGTACTAACTACTAGAACTAAGTACAGTTTTCAAAGTTTTATTTCAGGGATTTTCAGGAATGATATATATATGTAATGAGCAAAATATGGAAAATAAATTCCAGAGGACTAGGAATACTAGGATTGAAAGTCCGGTGGACTAGGAGTACCCAAGAATAAAAGTCCCACGGACTTACATTCATCGGAATGCACGTCCCACAGACTTAAATTCCTAGGAATACAAGTCCCAGACTAGGATTCCGAGGAATGGAAGTCCGATCGGACAAAGATTAAGAAAATCACAAATAATCAAATTGTCACTTACCGTCAAAATATAAACTTATAAAACATATTATTAAATATTATGTTGGTGTATACAGAAATTGTCTTTTGCTGTTCGCCAAATGTTTTTTAGAGTTACCAGTTTTCATATATATATATATATATATATATATAAAACAATTTTGGGCTACATATTGTTTTTTTTTATATATATTTCTTCGTGTTGAACACATGAACACATAGCCTACCTTATATCTGTAGTTGCATTATATTCTTTTGAAAAAAGCAAGATATTTGTCCTACTTCATTATGCTAACAAAAATGTAAGACGATTACAAAAATCACTCGCATATCTGAGGACCCATATTCACAAAAAGGTGTAAATTAACGTCTACGACCAGCACTTACGTCATCCGTAGATTTACGTTTACGTGCAAGAAGCACCTTATTCTCAAAGACAGTCGTAAATGTAAACGTAACTTAGTTGGACGTAAATCTACGATTTAACACTCTCACTGAAGAAATAATAATAAAAACCTCATTAGAAACGATGGCTACCGGTTAAATAAATGCGCAAAACTAAATTTCGTTTGTCGTCTGCTAATAATAACATCGCGAACGGCGAACCATGGCATTTTGATATTGTTGAGGATCCGCGTTTTGGTACGAACTTAAGGACATTTCTTAAAAAGGAAAACATCCGTTCGATCACCAACAAAAATATGTTCAATCCGTGGGCGTTCGCCATCGCAAATAGCCCGAGTACTCTGACTGTAATCGGAACTCCTCGTACATTTCTACGAAATATAAACTCGGACACAATGCGTCACCATTTTGGACGGAACTTTTTTCAGTCACATGATCAAAACATGGCCATGGAATATAATTGCTCATTCTGTGCTTCAGTGAATAGACAACTACATACAACAACAAATGCATCGAAGAGAATACGCGAGAATGATATAATACAAAAGATAACAGACACATTAGGCTTTAAACCTACTGGCAGTTACAGAATATGTGACAGATGTGTAAATAAAATTATTAAATTCCAAAATTTTAAAACACAGGTTTTTGAAAATCTACAGAATGCAGGTAATCATATAAGCACAGGGACGCCACCCAGCACTGGTCCGACACCGAAACGAAGGAAAACTGTTGTTGACAAACTTATTTAGTCTGTTGAGAAGTTAAAAGTACATACAGATCGCCCACATGCCAAAGCTTCATCACGAAGAAAACTAGTTTTTAATGATCACATATATCAAAAGAAAGATAATTTTATAAACAAATAAATATTCCTGTTGTTATTTTGGACATTTCTTACCGATCGTTTTATATAATAATGGTCCAGCTACGGAGTAAAATGCGTGTCAAATTTATAAATTTATTACAGTTTCTTCAATTTTAACTATAATTAAATATGTTGAAGTAACCTTTTTCAGAAGTTTCTAAAACAGATTGAAAATACAAATCCATCATGAAACAATTTTTTAGTCGTCATATCTTTATCTTTACTCATGAACCACGGTTAAATCTTTGATCGAACTACATTATGTTACGAACTTCGCCCTAACCGCGTCACCAAATACATGAAAATTTGGTGTATTCCTACAACTTGTGTCCGAGCCTACATCTAGCGTAGCGGAATGTGACGAGGTGTTCCGATTGGACCTATATCGTGACGTTGCGTCACATGATCGCCCACTCAGCCATTCCGTCTTCCAGGGGCCGTCTCAAAACGACAAGTGCCCGACAATCACAAAAAAAAGTTTGTTTTGTGTAACGACACCACTAGAGCACATTGATTCATTAATCATTGGCTATTGGTTGTCAAATATTTGGTAATTTTATCATAGTGTTAGAGAGGAAATCCGCTACATTTTATCATTAGTAGCAAGTGATCTAGCAAGCACATACCACGGCCTTCGATATACCAGTCGTGGTGCACTGGGTGAAGCGAGAAATAGCGCAATGGACCCACCGACGGGGGTCGATCCCAGACCGACAACGCATCAAGTGAGCGCTTTACCACTGGGCTGTGGACAATCACCAAAGCGACAGAGAGTGGTACATACACACACACGCACACACACACACTCACACTCACACACACAGAAACAATATTACACTCACGTTTTCTCAAGATCAAAAAAGTGTTTCATCTACGAGTCGTATGCCTGCTTGGCATGTGTACCACTCTGGCATATCAAAGGCCGTGGTATATGTGCTATCCTGTCTGTGGGATAGTGCATAGGCCTATAAAGATCATTTGCTACTAATGATAAAATGTAGCGGGTTTCTTCTCTAACACTATGATAAAATTACCAAATATTTGACATCCAGTAGCCGATGATTAATGAACTAATGTGCTCTAGTAGTGTCGTTACACAAAACAAACTTTTTTTGTGATTGTCGGGCACTTGTTTTGAGACGGCCCCTGGAAGACGGAATGGCTGAGTGGGCGATCAACGTCACGATATAGGTCGGCGAACTTAGAATTCTGCTGTCCGGAGTTTGCCGAAGCTTAGCTGAATGTGGGTGCTGTCGGGTTTCTTTCTGTAGTGTGTGTATTAGTGATTAATATCTGAATTTTTTTTAATCAAGTAACTCGAAAATGGTCGATGTAAATGTATTTGACGTCAAACATAGGATTGTTGTGGTATTAGAGCGGAAATCTTTGACAACTTTTTGGTTGTCGGCAATTGCCCAAAAACATACATAGCTTGGTCTCAGATTGTAATGAGAGCGTATTTATGTCCAAATGTCCGTCTAGGTCTCTTACAGTCAGAGTACTCGGGCTACATCGCAAACTGTTTCAATTATTGGAAATGCTGCCAGTTTCCGTAAATAATAGTAAATAACGGCGGTCATGCTTGATTTATTACATATACACGACTTACGTGCAGCGTTAGTTGTAACCGGAGGCACTCTTATATTTACGTCCAACTTTACACGTAATTTACGTTTTCGTTGTTTCGTGAATAGCTCTTCAGTCGTAGATTTACGTTTACGTGTAAAACTAGGCTTACGATGTTTTGTGAATATGGGTCGTGGCACATGTCTATGACGTAAAAAAAAAAATATTTTGACATAGAGATTTGAACCCACAATAATCTTAAGAGACTCGTATACTTATCCATAACACTACGAGGAAAAGCTGCCATAATCTCACTTTTTTTTCTCGAGTGTTTCTGGCAGCGCTAATTTGCCGGACTAGTATTTCTGTCACTGCTGTAGAAGGAATTTAAGTCCGGTAGGAATACAAGTCCTGGGATAAAAACAACTTAAAAATAAACAGGGTATGAAAGTCCTGGTAGGACTATGGTTCCTAATCTATGGAGGTCCGATAGGACTACTGTTTCTAGGAACCGAGGTCCTACAGACCTGCGTTCCTTTTACACCGGCATTGGTCTCCAAACTTATCTGTATGACAAAAGGGATATGACTTCAACTTTCCAGTAGTCAATTTTCCCTTTATGTCCAGCAATATGCCTTCTGCTCCAGCTCTTGGTGTTTACATGTTACAACTATTAAGATGTCTTAGGACATGCTCGTTGTATGCAGATTTCAAACAACGCCCTATCATTCTGGTTTCATCGAGTTGTTCTATCAGGGTTATCATGTCCAGGGCCTCCGGGTGGCATTTAAAACCTTAAATATGATAAACATTTGGAGGCTATATCTGCGATGCATCACTGACCAAAATGATGGCTGATGCTATTCCAGTTTTTAAAACGGCATACTGTTTCATCTCTTTGGTGAAACTCTTTCACATCATTTTATATGAAGTGACGGACTTGACAGCTGTGGTGGCAGTACTCATGATGGGTGTCATCTGTGGGGCAGGATATGCCCACATTTCGCGATCACCTGATGTCATCACTGTTGTGACAGTGATTCGTGAGTGCATGTCAACGTAACTGTACTTATTCCAATGAGCTCTGTCCTGTGCTAGTTTTGATTTAGTCAATTAGTCTGTGAGTGGCAGTCATCTTTTGGCGGTGCCAGAGGGATGAAATGTCAAGTAAAGGGTCTTATCGGGAGTGGCGATCCTCCTTTAGACGAAGTACTAGATAAAGATTCAAGTAATCAACCACTATTTTGTCCAATTCCTATTCGACTCTGCATTGTGCAAATATACGGCCCTGGTCATGTATTACGGTGTTGTCGTTCAGGTGATACACTGTCATTATCATTTATTAACCAAACATTAACGAAAAAAAGAAAATTCCTTTTCATTTGTTTAAGAAAACTGTTTCCATTCTTTGACACGTGAGCTATGAAAAGTTGGAGAACAAAATAACCCCGTAAATATAACATCACATTCAATTTGTGGACGGTTCCAATTTGAAATCCGGATTCATTCTATTATGGAATGTAACTTTGCTACCTCGTCACAGAATTGAATCCAGCAAACAAATTGTAGCAGTCAAATACGCTGGCAGCAAGTCTAAACGACGGACTTGAATGCACTGAAGGGACAATCAGGTCAAATACGAGCCTTAAGTGTTGTAAAGATGCATACCCGGACCACCGACACATGCTGACAGAGTGGTTTCAGAATAAATAAATAAATAAATTAGAAAAAAAACCCAGATTATTATTCCTGCTAACTGGGGACAGCCTTCTGTTGTTAGAAGGAAAGATGTCACCTCCTGCTGGGACAGAGTAAACAATCGAAGTAATTTTAGTCATGGTGTTTAGCTTTGATCAGCCTGCCTTGTAAAACAACATAAATACCCAGTTAATTTTAAAAAGTATCCATCACCAAACATATAGTGCAATGTGTATTAACAGAACGAATTGTGGTTTTTTGCGTTGGATAAATCCAAATAAAAAAAATGCATACTATTATGTCCAGAGCAAAAATGACCACTGATGATGATCAAGTGTATCAAATGAGGTCATACAGTAATAATTCCGTGTTCGTACGTGATTGGTCAGTTTAGGATGTGTCGTAGCCTCGTGGTAAAGCGCTCTCTTGATGTGTTGTCGGTTTAGTATCGATCCCTGTCAGTGGGCCCATTGGGCTATTTCTCGTTCTAGCCAGTGCACCACGGCTGGTATATCAAAGGTCGTGGTATGTGCTATCCTGTCTGTGGGTGGTGCATATAAAAAATCCCTTGCTACTAATGGAAATATATTGTTGGTTTCCTCTATAAGACTATATTTAAATATTACCAAATGTTTGACATCCAATAGCCGATGATTAATAATCAATATGCTCTAGTGGTGTCGTTAAATAAAACAAACAAACTTTGATTGGTAAGTTCTGTGATCTTGGATGAGACAGTCTGCTTAACCTATGGTTTTACAGAATTATTTACAGTAATAAACCCTGTCGGTTGATATGTCCATTAACCCGAAGTTACAGGATATTTGCTGGAGAACGTTTTAATTTCCTTGAGCAATGTGGTGACACGGGTAAGTACGTACATTATCTCCATACCTTTAAACAAAGACTAATAATATTAGAACCTGTTATGCCACATCAGATTGCTAAAACAAAATACATCACAATACCTTGTGCTTTTTATAATACCGGTAATATTCTTATTATATGCATTTTACACCCTGTTAAACTCGTCAAATGTTATGCTCTAACCCACTGTATAATGATATACATTTGTATTCACTGTAACATAGGAATGTTTACATAATTAACGAGTATCTTTATATCTGGAAAATACACAGGTTTTTGTCGGTCACTCTGTAATAACCATAAAATAGAATTTTAAAAGTGTGTATGTGTGTTTTATTAGGATGGATAACGCGACTACATAGCCATATAGGCCACACCCCTTCACACTCCATATAACGGGCAGAAGACGCGGATGAATGTCATAGTATCGTTAGATCATTATCTATTAAAATGCAAGTGGAAAATACCGTGAACAATATTTGTTCACTTCATATTTTTTACTGTGATCATCGAATCCATCGTTGAGAGTGTGGGGAAATACCGGTATACGCAATAATCTAAAAGCGTACTAGTCCGGTGTTTGTGACGTCGCCATGTGTGTTTGCTGAACTTGACTGCCATCGTAATTGACAGCTATGAATTGTTTGCTAGATTCAGCACGGTTACCTCTTCAACCAAAAAACTTTGTCATTGATAATATGCGTCTTCACTTTAATGTCACTCTCCGGTAACATGTTTTAGTTAAGCAGGTGTGAAAGTAAAGAAAATGACGATTACTATTTACTTAGTGTTACTGATTTGATCACTACTTTAAAAATAATGTTTTTATCTGTTTCCATTTCCTTGATCGTTGACATCAATGTTGGGCGTATTAAGTTTCAGTTTCGATTTGACTTTGCGAATTTTATCACACATGGTGTTTTAAAATATATAAATGAGGTGTATCTTTTAAGGTTTTCTGCAATATTCTGTTGAACCGACTAACACGGTAACAATAGTGGCGATTAACACTGCAACAGGTGACCAATATTGCCGTAACTTAAATATGTAGCCTAAATGATATCAGCGAAATGTATGCTTTAAAATACTATAGGTTATAGTTCCTTGTTTGAAATGTCCATCCCGTATGTGAATTCAAATGTCTCTTTGCCAGGCATGGTGGAAGCAAGTATACACTGGGAGGGGGGCTGATGATCAAGGGTGCAAAGCAAAGTTTCAAGGGGGGTTCGGGAATATTCTCCCCCGTAAAATTTTGAAAACTAGATGTCCTGAAATGCAATTTCCTGCGTTCTACAAATAAAATTCATCTCTGCCTTAAGATTTACTACCAATAATATTTTTTATTCAGAATTATGGGGGGGGGGGGGGTACAGAACTGTTTCTGGCGACTACTGGTGGGTGCTATAGTGGCAGTCTTCCTACAGGGTGGAGTTAGAACCATACATGAATATCATGGTCAGCTAGACTGATTTTTATACCCACTGTTAGATAAATGTGGTATGATAGAAGGTGATGGTATCAGTACGATAGATCGTAAGTGATCGGCCTCCAGAACATTCCACTGATCTTTGGTGGGTGCTATTGTGGCAGTCTTCCTACAGGGTGGAGTTAGAACCATACATGAATATCATGGTCAGCTAGACTGATTTTTGTACCCACTGTTACATAAATGTGGTATGATAGAAGGTGATGGTATCAGTCCGATAGATCGTAAGTGATCGGCCTCCAGAACATTCCACTGATCTCTGGTGGGTGCTATAGTGGCAGTCTTCCTACAGGGTGGAGTTAGAACCATACATGAATATCATGGTCAGCTAGACTGATTTTTATACCCACTGTTAGATAAATGTGGTATGATAGAAGGTGATGGTATCAGTCCGATAGATCGTAAGTGATCGGCCTCCAGAACATTCCACTGATCTCTGGTGGGTGCTATAGTGGCAGTTTTCCTACAGGGTGGAGTTAGAACCATACATGAATATCATGGTCAGCTAGACTGATTTTTATACCCACTGTTAGATAAGTGTGGTATGATAGAAGGTGATGGTATCAGTCCGATAGATCGTAAGTGATCGGCCTCCAGAACATTCCACTGATCTCTCTTGCTCTACACGGGCGAGACGTAGCTCAATGGTGAAGAGTTTGTCGTACAGTTGGTTTAGGATCAATACTTGTTGGTGAGCCCATGAGGCTTAAAAAAACAATTCTGCCAGTGCTCCACAACTTGTGTATCAAAAGCCATGTATTATCCTATATATAGTATGAGTGTTGCTAATAATATATTATAACATTCATCAAATCCCTTAAATTGTATGTGACCCCCCATGTTCCTGCAGGTAGATTAAATGTGAGGAGCCACACTTTATATTGATGTACTGCCTGGGTGTGTTGATACACTTCTTATATCAGTTTTATTGATGTACTGCCTGGGTGTGTTGATACACTTCTTATATCAGTTTTATTGATGTACTGCCTGGGTGTGTTGATACACTTCTTATATCAGTTTTATTGATGTACTGCCTGGGTGTGTTGATACACTTCTTATATCAGTTTTATTTAAAAAATGTTAACATTATCGGCAACAGGAATTGATACATTAATTGGAACCTATTGAAAAGTAGTACTTTCCCTAAACTATATTAAGTTCCCTTTGAATCCACATCTTATTAGAGTAGCCCAGTGGTACAGCGCTCGCTTGATGCACGGTCGGTTTGAGATCGATCCCCATCAGTGGGCCCATTGGGCTATTTCTTGTTTCAGCCAGTGCACCATGACTGGTATATCAAAGGCCGTGGTATGTACTACCCTATCTGTGGGATGGTGCATGTAAAAGATCCCTTGCTGTTAATCGAAACGTGGTGACAGCGGATTTCTTCTCTCAATATCTGTGCAGTCCTTAACCATATGTCTGACACCATATAACTGTAAATAAAATGTGTTGAGTGCGTCGTTAAATAAAACATTTCCTGTCTCAATATCTGTGTGATCCTTAACCATAATATGTCTCATGCAATATAACCGTAAATAAAATGTGTTGAGTGTGTGAGGAAGCCTGTATCGCGATATAACACTAGACATATAGCTGAGATGTGTGCCTAGGACAATTTACTACAATGTTCTTTATATGTAACAAAACCTAGACATATAGCTGAGATGTGTGCCTAGGACAATTTACTGCAATGTTCTTTGTATGTAACAAAACCTAGATATATAGCTGAGATGTGTGCCTAGGACAATTTACTGCAATGTTCTTTATATGTAACAAAACCTAGACATATAGCTGAGATGTGTACCTAGGACAATTTACTGCAATGTTCTTTATATGTAACAAAACCTAGACATATAGCTGAGATGTGTGCCTAGGACAATTTACTACAATGTTCTTTATATGTAACAAAACCATGATGTAGCCCGTATTGCGATGTAACACTAGACATATAGCTGAGATGTGTGCCTAGGACAATTTACTACAATGTTCTTTATATGTAACAAAACCATGATGTAGCCCGTATTGCGATATAACACTAGACATATAGTAGAGATGTGTGCCTAGGACAATTTACTACAATGTTCTTTATATGTAACAAAATCATGATGTAACCCAGTGGTAAAACACTCGTCTGATGTACAGTCAGTTTAGAATCGATCCCTGCCAGTTGGCCCATTGGGTTATTTTTCTCTACCAGTGGTATGTGATGTTCTGTCTGTGAGATTGTACATATAAAAGATCCCTCACAACTAGTGGAAAAATGTAGCAGGTTTCCTTTTTACAGTGCTTCTAGATTATGGTAGCCCCACTCCCGTGGCTAGTAAATAACTACTATTGCCATGCCCGACGACTAATGAAAAAATTTGTCAACTGTTGCAGTTGAGTGTGATTTGTAAATATGAATATCCTGCATCCACCCCCACCTACAATGGTAGTGTTTTATAACTCTATCTCCCTCTTTAAGTGACATATCCGATTATTACTATTATTTAGTAAAATTGTATTAACTTAAAGTAAAGTTGTCAACTGTTGCAGTTGAGTGTGATTTGTAAATATTAATATCCTGCATCCACCCCCACCTACAATGGTAGTGTTTTATAACTCTATCTCCCTCTTTAAGTGACATATCCGATTATTACTATTATTTAGTAAAATTGTATTCACTTAAAGTAAAGTTGGGCTGGTGAATTTTTAATCGTGGCTAGTAAATTTTCAAAATCACTGATGCCATGGCTAGTGGATTTTATATAAATTCTAGAAGCCCTGCTTTTTTAGACTAAATGTCAAAAATTACCAAATGTTTGACATCCAATAGCCGATGATAAATAAATCAATGTGCTCTAGTGGTGTTGTTAAAGAAAACCAACTTTAACCGATATTGCAGGTGATGGTGTGACTGGGCTTGTTACTCCTGTGTGTAAATGGCCATGGCTGAGAATCATCCATCCGGAGCACGACCGAAACAGCCCATCCAGCGACCGCTGACTGCGTATCGTATGTCGGAGGATGAGAGGCTGGCAAGGAAACTACACGAAGAAGAAGAGTCACTGGCCTTGGACGAACTGATGGCGCAGCAGCTACAGGAACAGATTAACGTCAGTGACCACGAAAAAGGTTTGATAGCCAATTTTCCTTTGTGCTGGGGTGTCTTTAAATGTACATTTGTTTGTTCATTCATTCATTCATTCATTCATTGATCCATCCATCCATTCATTCATCCATCCATCCAATTATCCATCCATTCATTCATTTATTAATTCATCCATCCATTTATCCATCCATCTATCCATTCATTTATTTATTCATCCATCCATTTATCCATCCATTCATTCATTTATTCATTCATCCATCCATTTATCCATCCATCTATCCATTCGTTTTTTCATTCATCCATCCATTTATCCATCCATTCATTTGTACATCCATCCATTTATTTATCCATTCATTCATTCATCCATCCATCCAATTATCCATCTATCCATTCATTTATTCATTCATCCATCCATCCATTTATCCATCCATTCATTTGTACATCCATCCATTTATTTATCCATCCATCCATTCATTCATCCATCCATCCATCAGTTCATTCATCCATCCATCCATTTATTCATTCATCCATTCATTTGTTCATTCATTCATTCAGATGAGAGGCTGGCTAAGAGACTCTACGAAGAGGAAAACTCGTTAGCCATGGACGAACTGCTGGCACAGCAACTACAAGAACAGCTTAACGTCAATGATGACCACAAAAAAGGTTTGATAGCCAAGTTTCCTTTGTGCTGGGGTGTTGTTAAACATTCACTCTTCATTCATTCATTCATTCATTCATTCATTCATTCAGATTGAATGTTTAACAACACCCCATTCATCCATTCATTCATCCATACATCCATTTATCCATCCATTCATCCATTCATCCATTCATTAATTGATTCTCATTCCAGCCAGTGCTTCACAACTTGTGTAACAAAGACCACACTATGTACTATCCTGTCTGTGGGATGCAGCATATAAAAGAGTCCTTGCTTCTAATCAGAAAGAGTATCCCAGTGTGTGGTGCCAG
Organism: Gigantopelta aegis; assembly: GCF_016097555.1. Lineage (NCBI taxonomy): Eukaryota > Metazoa > Mollusca > Gastropoda > Neomphalida > Peltospiridae > Gigantopelta > Gigantopelta aegis. Next base: position 1,880,873 of record NC_054708.1, on the reverse strand, counting down.
TGGGTTTCCTCTCTCATTACCGGTGTTTGTGTGGTCTGTCACCATAACCATAATTAAAATGTGCTGAGTGTTTCATTAAATAAAAGCTTCCTTCCTTCCTTCCTTTTCATTCATCATTTCCATGTTTCTGACAATGTTTACCTTTTTTGTTCTGGTAAAAATCATCTGTATATTGGGATTTATCTTTGAAGACCTCTTAGACTGTATATATACAGTGAAACCTGTCTAAACTGGATCAACCTGTCCAAACCTGTCTAAACTGGATCTTGCTGGGGACCTAATATTTATCCAATTTAGACAGGATCCGGTCTTTAGAGGGATGCGACCCACTGGCTGTGATAAAAGAACATTGTGAGCCGGTCGATCATTATTGTTAATACATTGAGCTGATATCGAGGAACATCTCAATGGTATCACATTGTTTTGTCATCACAGTCTGTATCATGCACCATATTAAACAGGATCAAACATTTCACCATCAGTACACAAGCTAACACTAATTTCTGCACATTTTCTCTGTCTAGTATTGCTTAGTTTCCGCTATTCAACTCTAAAAACTCTAAAGTATTCATAATTTAGTTTAGCACTAACAGCAGATGATGAACTTCAACAAGAGTTTCCTTGATACCACTAAGGTATGGTGATAGTGTGTGTAATATTCACAGCTAATGAACTTCAACAAGAGTTTCCTTGGTACCACTAAGGTATGGTGATAGTGTGTGTAATATTCACAGCTGATGAACTTCAACAAGAGTTTCCTTGATACCACTAAGGTATGGTGATAGTTTTTGTAATATTCACAGCTGATGGACTTCAACAAGAGTTTCCTTGGTACCACTAAGGTATGGTGATAGTGTGTGTAATATTCACAGCTAATGAACTTCAACAAGAGTTTCCTTGGTACCACTAAGGTATGGTGATAGTGTGTGTAATATTCACAGCTAATGAACTTCAACAAGAGTTTCCTTGGTACCACTACGGTATGGTGATAGTGTGTAATATTCACAGCTAATGAACTTCAACAAGAGTTTCCTTGATACCACTAAGGTATGGTGATAGTGTGTGTAATATTCACAGCTAATGAACTTCAACAAGAGTTTTCTTGGTACCACTAAGGTATGGTGATAGTGTGTGTAATATTCGCATGTTAGTTGTTTGTTTTGACCAGCTAATGAACTTCAACAAGAGTTTTCTTGGTACCACTAAGGTATGGTGATAGTGTGTGTAATATTCACAGCTAATGAACTTCAACAAGAGTTTCCTTGGTACTACTAAGGTATGGTGATAATGTGTGTAATATTCACAGCTAATGGACTTCAACAAGAGATTCCTTGGTACCACTACGGTATGGTGATAGTGTGTGTAATATTCACAGCTAATGAACTTCAAGAGGAGTTTCCTCGGTACCACTAAGGTATGGTGATAGTGTGTATAATATTCACATGTCAGTTGTTTGTTTTGACCAGCTATTGAACTTCAACAAGACTTTCCTTGATACCACTAAGGTATGGTGATAGTGTGTGTAATATTCGCATGTCAGTTGTTTGTTTTGACCAGCTAATGAACTTCAACAAGAGTTTTCTTGGTACCACTAAGGTATGGTGATAGTGTGTGTAATATTCACAGCTAATGAACTTCAACAAGAGTTTCCTTGGTACTACTAAGGTATGGTGATAGTGTGTGTAATATTCACAGCTAATGGACTTCAACAAGAGTTTCCTTGGTACCACTACGGTATGGTGATAGTGTGTGTAATATTCACAGCTAATGAACTTCAAGAGGAGTTTCCTTGGTACTACTAAGGTATGGTGATAGTGTGTATAATATTCACATGTCAGTTGTTTGTTTTGACCAGCTATTGAACTTCAACAAGAGTTTCCTTGATACCACTAAGGTATGGTGATAGTGTGTGTAATATTCGCATGTCAGTTGTTTGTTTTGACCAGCTAATGAACTTCAACAAGAGTTTTCTCGGCATCAGGACAAGACGATGGTGGATGGAATGTTCGCCAGACAACTCCAGCTGGAGGAGGAAAAAAACCAACAGAAGAAACGTCCGCCTAGACGACCGGTAAACACTTAGAGAATAAGCATTGAGCTACGAGGAATTACGATAATTCACTAGGGACAGATAATTAGTTACTCCTTGTAGCGAGTTGGTTATTCCTGTTATTACGATAATTCACTAGGGACAGATAATTAGTTACTCCTTGTAGCGAGTTGGTTATTCCTGTTATTACGATAATTCACTTGGGACAGATAATTTGTTACTCCTTGTAACGAGTTGGTTATTCCTGTTATTACGATAATTCACTAGGGACAGATAATTAGTTACTCCTTGTAGCGAGTTGGTTATTCCTGTTATTACGATAATTCACTAGGGACAGATAATTAGTTACTCTTGGTTATTCCTGTTATTACGATAATTCACTAGGGACAGATAATTAGTTACTCCTTGTAGCGAGTTGGTTATTACCCATCGACACTTTTAACTAGTTTTCAGTATAAACATTCCTCTGCTGAGGACTTGGAAAAACTCAGTGTTGTCACTTTTAACTAGTTTTCAGTATAAACAGTCCTCTGCTGAGGACTAGGATAAACTCAGTGTTGTCACTTTTAACTAGTTTTCAGTATAAACATTCCTCTGCTGAGGACTTGGAAAAACTCAGTGTTGTCACTTTTAACTAGTTTTCAGTATAAACAGTCCTCTGCTGAGGACTAGGAAAAACTCAGTGTTGTCACTTTTAACTAGTTTTCAGTATAAACATTCCTCTGCTGAGGACTAGGAAAAACTCAGTGTTGTCACGTTTAACTATTTGTTTACTATTTGTGTAGTTTATTTCACTGTTGTTTCCTTAACTGCAGGAAAGTGATTTTGAAGATGACCTGGGTATGTTACAGCTACCGAGAATCGTATTGGCCATGAGTGGACATCAACCAATGGGTGGTAATCTTCCGTCCGGTCAACAGCGGAGACAGTTGGCCACGATAGGTGGACAGAGACGACCGGCTAACGCAGGTCAGTCTTACTAAATAGATATCATGTTTACACTTCCACCCCAACCTCCACCCCAAGAATAAACAAATAAATGATGATTTTAAAGCACTTTGGTTGTGTCCAAACTTTTCTAAATCCAACACTTCCCTTTCCATGAAAAATAAGGGCATGAACCCGTCTTCAAGAACTAGTTTTTCTGAACATAAACTGTGTTAAGATAACTATAGAATAAAAGCATTGAAACACGGTTATTATTATTGTTTTATTTCAGCTTGAGAATCGGTCTCAGAACTAGTGATAGGATGATTAGTTTTTAATTTTTCGTACTTGGGTTAAGGTTTGATTTATTCACAATACTTTCCATAAGTATGCCAACTATCAAACATACATTTTAATAAACCACTTTAACAGCAACAAACTATTTTTAATGGACACTTGTTAAATAACTGTAAATAAATCTGTCATAAAAAGAAAAACTAACTTGGACAAAAATGTGCCTTGACAAGAAAAAAAAATCCCATTTTTACCATTTTACCATGCCGCTATAGCAATTGATATGATTGGACAAAATGTCTCACTGCATCATCAGGATTTCCATTGGAGTGCAAGCTATAGAAATACTGATGTATCATTTTTTAAAACTCCATGTAAACTGTGGTATGCAAACTGAAAAACAGTGCAGGAAACTATGTGCTTAACACAGTGAATATGGTGAACCATGCTCAATTTTTGCACCTCTAAACAAAACTACTACTTGTTGTTATAGTAGGAGAACCTTCACAAGTGGGAGGTTAGCAAATATAAAGATGATGCCATTGACCACACGTACTTCTTCTTCTTCTTCTTCTTCTTCATTCACATTTGTGAAAATGGTCTCATACAGTTATTCCAATGAGAGTGATGAATTGGGCAGTTGTTTGCAGGTCGTCCCTGGATCCCCAGAGCTTCTGATGTAGGTATGTTCCATGCGGCCAGAAATGGCTTCTCTCCCAGTTGTGTAGTGGACATTGTTGTAGGATATGTTCTGGTGTTTGCAGGCCTGTATCACATTGACAGTCACTTGTGTGACATATATTGAACTTGTGGAGATAGACGTTTAGGCGGCAGTGACCTGTGCGAAGCCTGAAGATTGTAGTCTGGGCTCGTCTTTCAAGTGTCTTCCATGGGTCGTGGTTTGTCACTCCATGCCGTGTTTTCCGTCTTTCCTTCTGCTTTCGCTTAATGATAGTCTTGATTTCTTGATAAGAGGTGGGATCTGTTTCCTGAATCATCTTTCTTCCACATTTTGCTAGTGAATCTGCTTTTTTGTTTCCAGCAATATTGCAGTGTGCTGGGATCCACTTCATTGATGTTGTTGTTGTTGTTGTTGTTAATAGCTGTGACAGTAGGGTATAGATTTTCCATGGTATTGTGTCTTCTGCATGTGATGGTGGGAAGAGTTCTTGGCTGAGGATCTCTAGTGCTTCATGGACTGCTTTTTCTTCAGCGTTAATGTTTGAAGAGAGTGATCCAGTTGGTATAAATCTGGAGATTGTTTTTCCATTTGGGAATTTGATGTAGATTCCCCCTCCTCCATTTTTGGTGGCTTCTTCTGCTGACCCATCAGTGTATATATGTGTCCAGATTGTTTTATTGAATTTTTTTTTCTATGTGTTCGAGAGTCAAGCGATTCAGCAAATCTGGTGTGATATCTTCTATCGCACGTGCAAATGTCACAGAGATATGCAGTTGGACTTCCATGCTAAAGTGCAGACAATAGGACTCCGTCATGTGTGGTCATGTGGGATAGAAAAGTTGAAATTTCCACCACCGAGGATGTGCTTTTTCTATCCCACATGACCCTATATGATGGAGTCTTTTTCACCAATCCATTCAATAAATAAACCATTATTTTTACACAAAGAGACAAAGATGGCTAAGAAAATAACTTCTTTAGTTTATCATTTTATCATAAATAAACTACACTATCATATTTGCTGTATCTATTTCATATGTTAAATATAATTTAACATTACAAATTAACAAGATAGCTGTGATATTGAAGGTTTTAATAAAAACAAATACTGATCTACGTCTGTTCTGTGATGACGTCCGATCACCAACTCACATTAATATTACCAACAACATAATACTCCCCATGTTAAATACAATGAGATCACCAACTCACATTAATATTACCAACAACATAATACTCCCCATGTTAAATACAAAGAGATCACCAACTCACATTAATATTACCAACAACATAATACTCCCCATGTTAAATACAGTGAGATCACCAACTCACATTAATATTACCAACAACATAATACTCCCCATGTTAAATACAGTGAGATCACCAACTCACATTAATATTACCAACAACATAATACTCCCCATGTTAAATACAATGAGATCACCAACTCACATTAATATTACCAACAACATAATACTCCCCATGTTAAATACAATGAGATCACCAACTCACATTAATATTACCAACAACATAATACTCCCCATGTTAAATACAATGAGATCACCAACTCACATTAATATTACCAACAACATCATACTCCCCATGTTAAATACAATGAGATCACCAACTCACATTAATATTACCAACAACATCATACTCCCCATGTTAAATACAATGAGATCACCAACTCACATTAATATTACCAACAACATAATACTCCCCATGTTAAATACAAAGAAGTCATAGCAAGAATGGGTCTGTCTTGCATATCTAGGGATGGGGGGGGGGGGGGGGGGAATGGTTTCTGGTTATAATCTGTTATGAAAGGTTATTATTTCATTTATTTCGCTATGATGTGTTATAATCTGATTTATGTATTTTTAATGTGCTATTAATCTGATGATTTTGATTTTAATACATTTAGGGAATAACTCTGCTGTGTTTTCTGATTTGCGGACGTATATCGGTAGTTTTACTGTCGCAAATTTAGTTTTATTGGCGACACGTTAGCGGAGCCAATAAAAGGGTAATTTGCAACAGTAAAACCACTGATATACTTCCGCAAATTGGAAAACATAGTAGGGTTATGCCTATTCTAATGTCAACTGTTTTATTACTTTTTCTGAAATAAACTATAACAGACTTTCCTAAGATATAATGTTATTACAGTGACATCACTCAGGAATGTAGACCGATTTACATACCAACAAATGATTCCTATGCTCAACAAATAAGTATGCCGTTTTGTAAGTTTGTAATAATTTATTTCAAATTTCTTCTTGGTGTACAATGAATTGTATTCTCGAGTAAGTATAGCTGATAACAATAATAACAAAAGTAAAATAGAGCAATTGTTTGAAATAATATAGGACCTTGACATTAACAAAGCATTGGTTTTTAAACTACAGTGAGTGTGTTAAGATTTACTGCTGTTGGAAATTTGTGCCATAATTGTACACGTGGATTGTTGAATTGTGGATTTCAAATTATTTTTGGTAAGGCCAAGTAAAAAAAATTGTTTGGTTCCTGTTACATGCCAAAAACAAATAGGGTAGGTAGGTAGGGAAAACTTCTTCTTTTTTTCTTCTTCTCCCCCCCCCCCCCCATTTTCGAGCTAATATTTCCTGAATAGTATAGCAGATTAATATATTAAAAGCTCTTTCTTTGTGTTACAGTGCAACTGACAATACATACTCTAATGAGAATCATTAATTATTTTCTATAAAAAAAAACCCATGTCGTAACCTAGTCAAACCACAATCGGTATTAATGTAAACACCACCCAAGTCTAATACTACACGGTAAGGTTATAAACTACGATAACACTAAAATAACACTATAATTTGTTCATTGGAAAAAAGTTTTAATATCAAAGGTCTGATCCACAACATGGTTACACCCCCTCACAATTACAGCAACAACACTGATCTTCCCGGCCTATTTCATTGCCAGTATTGCAGTAACAAAATGTACATCATGAACACAAGGAAGATGTCAATAAAAATTAACAAAATAAGTTAACAAAAAGATCTCCATACTAACTATCCTCATAGCAGAGATATCAAAAGAAAACAACTATTTTCAGGAAAACAGTTTCCCTTTTGGTCGTCCATAAGGACACTGCACAGTATCTTTGCACTGTTGACAAAGAGGTAAAACAGGTTTGTATTTTTGCTTTTAAAGGTCTGATCCACAACATGGTTACACCCCCTCACAACTACAGCACTGCAGACGCTATTAAATGTGAAAAGAGTTGTCATTTCTTAAGGTTTTGGGTACTACCAGTTCATTTCAAATGCCATGGATATCATCATATTTAATAATAAATACAGGGGTTATTTGTCAAACAAATGCAAAATATTGATAGAGTTGATGTCTAAATATTTAATTTAAGTAATCTTTTCAGCATAATCGGCTATTTTCATGTTTACTCTTTATGTTTAACATTGAATCGTAACTCGGTATTTCTAGAAGTTCGATTACGTTTTAGGGAATTCCCCTACCAAAATAGACTGGAAATTTGTATCATTCTGCTTTTTAACAGTAAACTAGCGTAACATTTTGAAGATTGGATTCACAAGTTCCGAGTAGTTCCGAATGAGTTCGAGAACACGTCCGAGAGCATGTGGTGTCAATGGCGTCTTCCATTTACAGAGTAGAATGTCAAAAATTTGCTCATTCAAATCAAATAATATTACACATGTATTTAAATCAATTTCAAATGAAACGACATTCAAGGAATCGGAACACCTCGTCACATTCCGCTACGCTTATATTTCGTGGAAATGTACGAGGAGTTCCGAATGGCTCTCGGAAGCTTTTCATTTGGAACTCTTCGGAAGTAAAATTGCGCGAAGTGTTCCGGGTCTTCTGGTAACGAGATCTTGGACTGACAGATCTCGTGGCATCTCTCTGCAGTTGTTGATTTTAGAGTCGACGAAAATTAGGATTGATATTAATGGATTATTAAATAAAACAGGTGGGAAAAAAAAAGGTGGGGAAAAGGTTAAAAAAAAGTTTAGGTTCGGCACCAAAAATTTAGGGACGGTCGGGTAACCGGAACCAAACAATTTTTTTTACTACGCCTAAGTGACTTTAATTTTGTGTACATCTGAATCTATTTATAAAAAAAACATTTTCGTTTCGTCAACATTAATGCCGTGAATAACTGAGGAATATATTTGTTTTCTGAGGAGTCTGCATTATAACTCCTAACACTCGCTTCACTGTGATTCCCCGGAATGTTCATGATTTATAGTTGTGGCCCTAACACAGTGATTGGTAAGGCCAGCATCAAGGGTATTTGATTTCATCATGTCATTTATTGTCTCAACACCTACCGGCCATGAAGTGTACCACATTTTGTCCGATGGTTGTATTTTTGTTCTGTATTTTTGAAATAGATATGGAGTGCTTAGGTTTCTGTTTTTCTAAATATATGTTCAATGATTTCACTGGACATTTGTCATCACCCGTTTCCTACACGTGAGGTTTGTGTTCAAAATCTTTGTCTTTTAAATCATTTCCTGTATGATTTTTAGTTGCCTCATTGTAGGTCATAACAACAATATCTGATTCATCACTGTAACTTTTCCAGTCAACATGAAAATCATCACAATATTTTTGACCGACATCTGACATTGTTGTTGATAAACAAACCTGCGCGTATCAATACATGTGACGTAGGTAGCACCTGGCAATATGCGACCAGTATAACGGTGGTTTTACCACCTGAAATTTTATTAGAGATCCAATCAGATTGGTTCTTACAAATATGTTGAATTAGAATATTTAATTAATTTCAGTTCAATGAGATATTTAATGAATTTTAGTTTGATAGTTTATCATTTGATTTATTCCACTTTAATGAGTTAGCATCAATTTAATTTCAGATAGATTGGTTATAATTCAATTAATTTCAGTTTGTATTTATAGAGTTACTTTGTTTTTCATCTGCAGAAAACTTGCCTGATGGTGAGTGACCCAGAACAATTACTAATGATAAACAGTCCACAAGATTTCTTGGGCTTCCTCAACATGACGGTGAGTATTTTATGTAAAACAGTTTGTGTTGAGTACAACCAAGTAAATACGAGTTTGAGTTAAACATATACAATGTAAAACAGTTTGTGTTGAGTACAACTAAGTAGATATGAGTATGAGTTAAACACATACAATGTAAGACAGTTTGTGTTGAGTACAACCAAGTAAATATGAAGTTGAGTTAAACATATACAATGTAAAACAGTTTGTGTTGAGTACAACCAAGTAAATACGAGTTTGAGTTAAACATATACAATGTAAGACAGTTTGCGTTGCGTACAATCAAGTAAATATGAAGTTGAGTTAAACATATACAATGTAAGACAGTTTGTGTTGAGTACAACCAAGTAAATACGAGGTTGAGTTAAACATATACAATGTAAGACAGTTTGTGTTGAGTACAACCAAGTAAATATGAAGTTGAGTTAAACATATACAATGTAAGACAGTTTGTGTTGAGTACAACCAAGTAAATATGAGTTTGAGTTAAACATATACAATGTAAGACAGTTTGTGTTGCGTACAACCAAGTAAATACGAGTTTGAGTTAAACATATACAATGTAAGACAGTTTGTGTTGCGTACAACCAAGTAAATATGAAGTTGAGGTAAACATATACAATGTAAAACAGTTTGTGTTGAGTACAACCAAGTAAATATGAAGTTGAGTTAAACATATACAATGTAAGACAGTTTGTGTTCAGTACAACTAAGTAGATATGAGTTAAACATGTGTGCTATTAAGTTTAAGATATGTTCATATCTTGTTAAACATCTGTTCATTTTCTTTCTGGTAATTGTTTATTTGTTTTACTCTAGAGAGATCCACGTTTACTCTTTGCCATGATGGCTCCTCAATTTGAACATCTAAACGAGGAAAATGTTGATCTAAATGATTACGATGTAAGTAGATAAATTCTTGTCTACTGGGTATATTCAACCAGTTGCAGATATGATTATTTATTATACAGTAGTTAGTAAACTAGTGGAAAATGTCAACAAAATGAAGTAATTTAACCTCTTTCACTCTAAAAGGTTTTATTCTCACAGTACAGTTGCACAAGACTTACTTAGCAGTATATGATATTTTAGTTTTTTAATAAAAGCCCGTAACCACTTCAGGGAACTTTATTTTCTTCAAAATCTTGATTAGCGATATTCTAGTGAGTTAAAAATTGATTAGCAAGTACTATTTAATGTTTTAAAATTGTGTAGCGATCTCTGAAAGTTGCATAGCAAATCTCGATGCGATACTGAACAAAATGTTCCCTACGCTTTTCTTTAAACAAAGTTTTATCTCTGTTCCATTTTTAGTTTTTTACACAATTTCCTGCTTTTAGTGCCCAACTCTGAGATGATTTGTTTTAATAGCTTTATAGTGCAGACTTACAGATCACGTTAGTCTTACATAGGGATTTGACCATTTCTCACCGAGTTATAGGCCCACGCTTGTAAAACCTTTAGAGTCTAGGCTCAATCTCTAATGACGTCACTTGCGTACAGTTTGTATGGTGTTGTGATGATGTTAAAGTTTCAGACTCTATTAGACTCTTGAGTCTAGACTTTAAACATTTTTATAAGCATGGTGCATTGCCTTAAATTTAGGAGATAACAAATTTGTTCGGTCTGATAGGGGATATGTATTGCTTTATTTGAAAAGGAACAAATCTTATGATGTCTCATACATTAGTTGCCTGGTTACAGTTACTTTTTGTTTAGGTTTCCTGACAAAGTTAATCTTTATTTTCAGTCCATGTGGGAACTGGCCGAACGTTTAGGTGAAGTTAAACACAAAGGATTGACAAATGAAGGTATTTCTGCTTTGCCCACCCGCCAGTACCAGCTCAACGGACCTCAGAACACAGACTGTCAGATATGTCTTACGAAGTTTGAAACAGGAGAAGAATTGAGAATATTGCCGTGTACACACGAGTACCACACAGCCTGTATTAACGAGTGGCTTAAGGTAAGATATCACAAGTACCACACAGCCTGTTTGACGAGTGGCTCAAGGTAAGATATCACAAGTACCACACAGCCTGTATTGACGAGTGGCTCAAGGTAAGATATCACAAGTACCACACAGCCTGTATTGACGAGTGGCTCAAGGTAAGATATCACAAGTACCACACAGCCTGTATTGACGAGTGGCTCAAGGTAAGATATCACGAGTACCACACAGCCTGTATTAACGAGTGGCTCACGGTGAGATATCACGAGTACCACACAGCCTGTATTGAAGAGTGACTCAAGGTGAGATATCACGAGTACCACACAGCCTGTATTGACGAGTGGCTCAAGGTGAGATATCACGAGTACCACACACCGTTTATTGATGAGTGGCTCAAAGTGAAATATCACGAGTACCACACACCATTTATAAACGAGTGGCTCAAGGTGAGATATCATGAGTACCACACAGCCTGTATTGACGAGTGGCTCAAGGTAAGATATCACAAGTACCACACAGCCTGTATTGACGAGTGGCTCAAGGTAAGATATCACAAGTACCACACAGCCTGTATTGACGAGTGGCTCAAGGTAAGATATCACAAATACCACACAGCCTGTATTTTTGAGTGGCTTCAAGGTAAGATATCACAAGTACCACACAGCCTGTATTGATGAATGGCTCAAGGTAAGATATCACAAGTACCACACAGCCTGTGTTGATGAGTGGCTCAAGGTAAGATATCACAAGTACCACATAGCCTGTATTGACGAGTGGCTCAAGGTAAGATATCACAAGTACCACACAGCCTGTATTGACGAGTGGCTCAAGGTAAGATATCACAAGTACCACACAGCCTGTATTGACGAGTTGCTTCAAGGTAAGATATCACAAGTACCACGCAGCCTGTATTGACGAGTGGCTCAAGGTAAGATATCACAAATACCACACAGCCTGTATTTTTGAGTGGCTTCAAGGTAAGATATCACAAGTACCACACAGCCTGTATTGACGAGTTGCTTCAAGGTAAGATATCACAAGTACCACACAGCCTGTATTGACGAGTGGCTCACGGTAAGATATCACAAGTACCACACAGCCTGTATTAATGGGTGGCTCACGGTGAGATATCACGAGTATCACACAGCCTGTATTGAAGAGTGACTCAAGGTGAGATATCACGAATACCACACAGCCTGTATTGACGAGTGGCTCAAGGTGAGATATTACGAGTACTACACACCGTTTATTGACGAGTGGGTCAAGGTGAGATATCACGAGTACCAAACACCATTTATTGTCGAGTGGCTCAAGGTAAGATATCATGAGTACCACACACCGTTTATTGATGAGTGGCTCAAAGTGAAATATCATGAGTACCACACACCGTTTATTAACGAGTGGCTCAAGGTGAGATATCACGAGTACCACACACAGTTTATTGGTGAGTGGCTCAAGGTAAGATATCACCAGTACCAACACACTGTTTATTGGTGAGTGGCTCAAGGTAAGATTAACTCCAACCTACAATGGAGTTCAATTTAAAGATAGGCTGATCCATGGTGATGACTTAGATATCAAAGTCAAACTGATATGATATCAGTCATGAATCACAGGTTGGAATGGGAAATCATTCAGTGAGTCCATTAAGAAGAATCGACCCTGTGCCCCTAGCACTTTGGATTACGTTTTTTGTTTTTCCACCAAGTTGCTTCTCACTCATTAATAGTCCAAGATGATAACGTAGAAATAAATAGAGAATAACTAGTTAATGATGTAGGATGTCGGCTTTATCCTGGGAAGGTACGACCTGGAGGTCAAATGAGCAATGTTGTAATGCAGCTATGCATGTGACATCAAAAGTCATAATCTGCTAGTATACGTTTGTGACTTTGCTTTAATCGGTCATCATAGTTGGCCAATAGAAACAGAGGCTGCAGGATAAAAGTGTTTTTCTAGCATGTGTAAACTTTATTCTCTTATTATTCTCCAATATCTTTGTTCCGTGTTCTTCAGTTGTTTATTTTGTCGTTACAGAGGAATGCAACTTGTCCTGTCTGTCGTAACAACATCTCGACTAGTTAAATCCTGCTAGACCCAAGCCATGGGACAAGTATCTGTGATAACAACTCCAAAACACATCGAGTGAAAGCTCAATAACATCGACTGTGTAACAAATTGAGAGGTTGATAATCCAGACAGTGGAAGGACAAAGTGACATTATGTCCTCTCTCTACAATTGTATTTACTCCAGAGACTGGCTTCTACTTGCTGACATTATCCAAATGAAATGAAAAATGAAGATTTCTTTCCATGTTTAATTTGAATCCCAAAAATGATTATGGTCAACGACAGAAAAGACACTTTATGCCCCATCATTTTGGCTTTGAACACTATAAATACATTGTATAACATCCAGTAGTAATTTTTTAGTATGTTATCTTGGACAAACAGGAGGGCAGGGGGTCATCTTAAACTTAATAATCGGGATATGCTGTGAAATTGCAATACTTATACTTAAGTTTACTCATTTTGTATAAAACCAGAAGTGAAACCATTATATTCCTCTGATAGGGTCTTTCCTCATCCTGACCAGTGCGTCTCGACTGGCATATCAAGGGCCATGATATGTGCTGTCCTGTCTGTGGGAAAGTGCATATAAAAGATATTTTGCTACTAACGGTAAAATGTCACGGGTTTCCTCTCTAAGACTAAGAGTAACAAATTACAAAATGTTTCACATCTAATAACCGATGATTAATAAAACAATATTCTTCTTTTTCTTTACTCCAATTTACTCCGCGTATTACAAATAGTTCCAATTGTGAACACGGTTTAGTCAAAGTAGAATGGAGGCCTTAAATGTAACACTTAGCGGTTTTAAATCCACGATTACTTTCCTCAAAAATTAAATCGGTTTATCTGCTAAGTATACTAAAATTGTTACATCGTATGATTGCAATAGACTTACAACGCTGTCATCGTGTGTGTGTATATATATATATATATATATATATATATATATATATATATATATATATATATATATATAGCTGTACAATGCTGTTGTATTGTACATTATTATTATACATAGCTTTAGAACGCTGTCGCCGCATTGTATGATTATTATACAATATATTTAAAACACTGTTACCGTATTGTATGATTATTATACAATATATTGTTATACAACGCTGTTGACGTAGTGTGTACTTATTCAGAAGGTTTACAACATTATATAGTTTTACAATGCTGTTGTGTTGTGTTATTATACAATTACATACAACCCTAGCTAAGCATTGGAGCGTTTAGATGGAGTGTGGTGGCATTACGATGGGCTTTCCCCAAACAATACGACCGCCGGGTAGA
>NC_054708.1:1706915-1866357 GCF_016097555.1 Gigantopelta aegis | reverse complement strand
GAGAAAGAGACAAGGGTCAAAGTTTAAAGATAGCGTGGGTGTTTGTATTGTAGCTATGGCTACCAAAAGAGCTCACACTGACTGCACTGATGTGGTCACGCGTGGTTGACCAGCATACACGAACATATCACAGGTACAGGGCAATACTAGAAAAAGGTGATAAAATGTTAATTATAGTGATATGTTGTTCAACCTGTAATTGTTACAGCCTGAAAATAAACATTAATGAAATACATACTAAATACCATACTTAAAGGTACATACTCTTCTAAGAACCTGAAATTAAACATTAATTACATAAAACCTATATGCTTAAAATACACGTGTACTACAAATATAACATCACATTCAATTTGTGGACGGTTCCAATTTGAAATCCGGATTCATTCTATTGTGGAATGTAACTTTGCTACCTCTTCACAGAATTGAATCCAGCAAACAAATCGTAGCAGCCAAATACGCTGGCAGCAAGTCTAAACGACGGACTTGAATGCATTGAAGGGACAATCAGATGAAATACGAGCCTTAAGTGTTGTAAAGATGCATATCCGGACCACCGACACATGCTGACAGAGTGTTTTCAGAATTAATTAATTAATTAATTAATTAATTAATTAATAAATTAGAACAAAAAAACCCAGATGATTATTCCTGTTAACTGGGGACAGCCTTCTGTTGGTAGAAGGAAATACGTCACCTCCTGACTGCACAGAGTAAACAATCGAAGTAATTTTAGTCATGGTGTTTAGCTTTGATCAGCCTGCCTTGTAAAACAACATAAATGCCCAGTTAAAATAAAAAAAAGTATCCATCACCAAACATATAGTGCAATGTGTATTAACAGAACGAATTGTGGTTTTTTGCGTTGGATAAATCAAAAAAAAAAAATGCATACTATTATGTCCAGAGCAAAAACGACCACTCATGATCATCAAGTGTATCAAATGAGGTCATACAGTGCACCACGGCTGGTATATCAAAGGTCGTGGTATGTTCTATCCTGTCTGTGGGTGGTGCATATTAAAAAATTCCTTGCTACTAATGGAAATATAGGTGGTTTCCTCTATAAGGCTATATTTAAATATTACCAAATGTTTAACATCCAATAGCCGATGATTAATAATCAATATGCTCTAGTGGTGTCGTTAAACAAAACAAACAAACTTTGATTGGTAAGTTCTGTGATCTTGGATGAGACAGCCTGCTTAACCTATGGTTTTACAGAATTATTTACAGTAATAAACCCTGTCGGTTGATATGTCCATTATCCCGAGGTTACAGGATATTTGCTGGAGAACGTTTTAATTTCCTTGAGCAATGTGGTGACACGGGTAAGTACCTACATGTTCTCCATACCATTAAACAAAGACTAATAATATTAGGACCTGTTATGCCACATCAGATTGCTAAAACAAAATACATCACAATACCTTGTGCTGTTTATAATGCCGGTAATATTCTTATTATATGCATTTTACACCCTGTTAAACTCGTCAAATGTTATGCTCTAACCCTCTGTATAATGATATACATTTGTATTCATTGTAACATACCGGCCTTGGTGGCGTCGTGGTTAGGCCATTGGTCTACAGGCTGGTAGGTACTGGGTTCGGATCCCAGTCGAGGCATGGGATTTTTAAATCCAGATACCGACTCCAAACCCTGAGTGAGTGAGTGTTCCGCAAGGCTCAGTGGGTAGGTGTAAACCACTTGCACCGACCCGTGATCCATAACTGGTTCAACAAAGGCCATGGTTAGTGCTATCCTGCCTGTGAGAAACGCAAATAAAATATCCCTTGCTGCTAATCGGAAAGAGTAGCCAATGTATTGGTGACAGCGGGTTTCCTCTCAAAATCTGTGTGGTCCTTGGCCATATGTCTGACGCCATATATCCGTAAATAAAATGTGTTGAGTGCGTCGTTAAATAAAACAGGTTTTTGTCGGCCACTCTGTAATAACCATAAAATAGAATTTTAAAAGTGTGTATGTGTGTTTTATTAGGATGGATAACGCGACTACATAGCCATATAGGCCACACCCATTCACACTCCATATAACGGGCAGAAGACGCGGATGAATGTCATAGTATCGTTAGATCATTATCTATTAAAATACAAGTGGAAAATACCGTGAAAAATATTTGTTCACTCCATATTTTTTACTGTGACCATCGAATCCATCGTTGAGAGTGTGCGGAAATATACGTAATGATCTAAAAGCGTACCCGCCCGTGTTTGTGACGTCGCCATGTGTGTTTGCTGAACTTGACTGCCATTGTAATTGACTGCTATGAATTGTCTGCTAGATTCAGCACGGTTACCTCTTCAACCAAAAAACTTTGTCATTGATAATATGCGTCTTCACTTTAATGTCACTCTCCGGTAACATGTTTTAGTTAAGCAGGTGTGAAAGTAAAGAAAATGACGATTATTATTTACTTAGTGTTACTGATTTGTTCACTACTTCAAAAAGAAAATTTGTTATGTTTCCATTTCCTTGATCGTTGACGTTCAACTTCACGTTGGGTGTATTAAGTTTCAGTTTCGATTTGACTTTGCGAATTTTATCACTCATGGTGTTTTAAAATATATAAATGAGGTGTATCTTTTAAGGTTCGCTGCAATATTCTGTTGGACCGACTAACATGGTAACAATAGTGGCGAATAACACTGCGACAGGTGACCAATATTGCCGTAACTTAAATATGTACCGGGTAGCCTAAATGATATCAGCGAAATGTATGCTTTAAAATACTATACGTTACAGTTCCTTGTTTGAAATATCCATCCCATATGTGAATTCAAATGTCTCTTTGCCAGGCATAGTGGAAGCAAGTAGACATTGGGATGGGGCCTGGCAGATCGAGGGTGCAAAGCAAAGTTTCTAGGGGAGTTCAGGGATATCCTCCCCCATAAAATTCTGAAAACTAGATGTCCTGAAATGCAATTTTCTGCGTTCTACAAATAAAATTCATCTCTGCCTTAAGATTTACTACCTATAATATTTTTGATTCAGAATTATGGGGGGTACAGAACTGTTTCTGGCGACTACTGGTGGGTGCTATAGTGGCAGTCTTCCTACAGGGTGGAGTTAGAACCATACATGAATATCATGGTCGGCTAGACTGATTTTTATACCTAATGTTAGATAAATGTGGTATGATAGAAGGTGATGGTATCAGTCCGATAGATCGTAAGTGATCGGCCTCCAGAACATTGGACTGACCTCCTCTCTTGCTCTACACGGGCGAGACGTAGCCCAGTGGTGAAGTGTTTGTCGTACAGTTGGTTTAGGATCAATACTTGTTGGTGAGCCCGTGAGGCTTAAACAAACAATTCTGCCAGTGCTCCACAACTGGTGTAACAAAAGCCATTTATTATTCTATATAGTATGAGGGTTGCTAATAATATATTATAACATTCATCAAATCCCTTAAAGGAGAGGACAATTAAGGCATTTGGCCTGGTATGCATATTCAACGATATATAATGCACATTATTGCTTATTCTAATTCAACACATTTGTAAGAATGAATCTGATTGGGTCTCTACTAAAAATTTCAGGTGGTAAAATCACTGATATACCGGTCGCAAATTTTCTGGCAGAAATACGTCATCGTTAAGCAAAGAACAGGGTTGTTTTTTAATGACGTCATAAAGACAATTTCTGTAGCGTTCATATATGTACAGAAGTCGTTAAATACTGAGAAGTTTTTATGTCAGAAATGAACATATTATTCTTTATTAGTCGTTATCTAATCACGAGAACTGATTAAATATGTCAAATTACACATCTATGTTCGAGTCGCTAACTGTCCGACCACCCATCATCTGTTAATGGGCTGCCTAATGACGTCACCAGCTAATGGGCTGCCTAATGACATCATTCTTACTAAAAAATTGACAATTTCTTATTTAAAATCAACCAGCAAATAGTTTAATTAGAATAGGAATAACCCTACTGTGTTTTTAGATTTGCGGACATATATCGGTGGTTTTACAGTAGCAAATTTACCGTTTTATTGGCTCTGCTAACGTATTGCCAATAAAACTAAATTTGCGACAGTAAAACCACCGATATACGTCCGCAAATCGGAAAACACAGTAGGGTTATCCCCTAAATATCAACACGTATACTCGTATAGTTAATTAATAAAACGGTTAAATGTGACGGCTATTATATATAATGGGCACAGCCATTTTGTACCATCTCAGTGAGTACACCCTCTGGCAAGCTGGTGGTTATGTAATACTTAACGCGTAACGTCAGGAATGAGCCTTAGAACTAGAGAAACACAATCTACCTGGTTTTTGCGGGATGATAAATAGTCATACATTGCAATGTTCTGTAATAATACACATCCCAGTAAGCCAGCAATAAGTATATCCAGCACTATATATATTATTTTTCAATACAAAATAAAATACCATTGTCAAAGTGGCTACACAACAAGTTGAAACAATTAACAATGTTTTGCCCATGCATTAACCTACGTACTGAAATGATACACAGAGTGGTTTTTTTAGTTAATTGGTCTATGTTGTTAGTTGCTCCTACCTGTGATTCCTGATTGGCAGATGTGTATTTGATTGGTAACCAGACGGGCCAATTAATTGATGCTGTCTAGACACAAAAATACATACCGGTATCGTGGAATATTACCTGTCGCCCCTAAAATTGTAATGGACATGGTTTATTACTGTAAATAGTTCTGTAAAACTATTGATTAAGTAGACTTTTCCATCTAAAACCATAGAACTGACCAATTATGTAGTCCCAAAGAAAAGAAAATTATCACTTGGGTATCGTGAGTTGTCGTTTTTGCTCCAATGTAGCATATCAATATTAGTGTACATTTTTCCTTTGGATTATTAAACAGAGAAAAATACTATAACCCCATTTTGTTGATGCAACTTGAAATATATTTAGTTAAATAGTTTATTATATTATTGCGTCATTTATGCTATTTTACAAGTCAGGTTGATCAAAGAGAAGCGCCTTGTCGAAAATTACTGCTTTTGTTTACACTGTACATACAGGAGATGGTTAGGAGCTGATGTCACTTCACCCCAAGCTATCCCACCGGACGTCACAAAAACGAAACAAAATGGCTGCCCCCAGTTAGCAGGAATAATCATGTTTTTTTATTAACTCTAAAATTACACGTTTTTCATTTGCTAAAGTGTCAGTATGTGTTGGTGGTCCGGGTATGCACCTTTCCAACACATAAGGCTCTTGTTGGAGTTGACTCTACCTTTAAATTGTATGTGACCCCCCATGTTCCTGCAGATAGATTAAATGTGAGGAGCCACACTTTTTATTCATGTACTGCCTGGGTGTGTTGATACACTTCTTATATCAGTTTTATTGATGTACTGCCTGGGTGTGTTGATACACTTCTTATATCAGTTTTATTGATGTACTGCCTGGGTGTGTTGATACACTTCTTATATAATTTTTTTTTTTTTTTTTAAACCCACGTTAACATTATCGGCAACAGGAATTGATACATTAATTGGAACCTATTGAAAAATAGTACTTTCCCTAAACTATATTAAGTTCCCTTTGAATCCACATCTTATTAGAGTAGTCCAGTGGTACAGCGCTTGCTTGATGCACGGTCGGTTTGAGATCGATCCCCATCAGTGGGCCCATTGGGCTATTTCTTGTTCCAGCCAGTGCACCGTGACTGGTATATCAAAGGCCATGGTATGTACTACCCTGTCTGTGGGATGGTGCATATAAAAGATCCCTTGCAGTTAATCGAAAAGTGGTGACAGCGGATTTCTTCTCTCAATATCTGTGCGGTTCTTAACCATATGTCTGACACCATATAACTGTAAATAAAATGTATTGAGTGCATCGTTAAATAAAACATTTCCTTTCCTCTCTCAATATCTGTGTGATCCTTAACCATAATATGTCTGATGCAATATAACCGTAAATAAAATGTGTTGAGTGTGTCGTTAAATAAAACATTTCTTTCTTTCTTTCTTATTAGAGATTGAGTGGTCATTTTCTTAAACTAGGTTATCTCCCCTTTGACTGGGCTTTAGATCTCACTAGTGTAATGTTACTATTAGTAACAGCTGCTGAAGAGTTGTGGACATCAAGTGAATGCATTTCATGTTATTTAAGTCAAATAAAGCTCAACATTTCAGTAGTTTTGAGGTGACATTTTTATGGTTTCATGTTTTTACTTAATTTGGGCCTGATTATTTTGGGCACCACAGTTATCGCCTTCACTTTGGTGCAGTCTAAAGGTCTGTTACAACACACATCTTGTTAAAACACACATCTTGTTACAACACACATCTTGTTACAACACACATCTTGTTACAAAATAGTACTTTGGGCACGACAGTTATCGCCTTCACTTTGGTGCAGTCTAAAGGTCTGTTAAAACACACATCTTGTTAAAACACACATCTTGTTACAACACACATCTTGTTAAAACACACATCTTGTTACAACACACATCTTGTTACAACACACATCTTGTTACAACACACATCTTGTTAAAACACACATCTTGTTACAAAATAGTACTTTGCCTCGAATAGGTTATCTCAACCTTTGAATCACATTTTACAAATGACTGGAATCAGCAGCCCAAATTTAGTCAAGTACAGATTCAACACCTGCTTTTCTCTTAATAGCAGACAAAAATGATCCATATATTTCATGTTTTAAATAATAAACTTCAACTTGCAGCAAACATTTTCTTTATTTTGTTGTATGCCTTTCTACAAAATGGCTTGACGATGCTGTATCGTAGTATTATACATATTGTGATAAGGAAGCCCGTATCGCGATATAACACTACTGGGCTCGAACTTAACGATTGCCGTCGGTGACATATATATTGCCATCGGTTGGGGGCGTCACCGATGGCAATTTTGTGCCACCGGATAAAAATTACTGCCGTTGGTAAAGCTCCTCACCGACGGCAAAATGTACAAACATATATGAACATTGCCTGCCAGTATTTAACACGGGCATTTGGGTCCTGGTTGGAGTTAATGGGCGTTTAGTTAGTACCACACGATTGAACTATATTTAGTCATGCGTGTACCCTGTGTTGTTGTATTATATACGTTCTTACTGTATTTTGCCTCCTCGCTTTCGTGTTATGCTGCCCCTTTTCACGTTTGGCAGCCCCATTTGTTTTTTCTGCAGGTCTCTTTATTTTTCGGCATCCTGTTATAATTTACAGCACTCAGCTCCGCTATTTAAAAATGCACACTTTTTTCACACTGAAAAACATCGATCAGTCTGCACACTGGACATCAAAGGAAACAAGCTGTGTTGTGTATGAAAGCGCAAGTGACGAAAAACTGCGGTAGCTTATGGCAGTTACCATAACGTAATTTAATACTATTTTTTAATAGTCTCTGTTATGCCCCATACCAGTATTATGTTGGATACACACAATAACAGTTCTATTTTATTTTAGCAATGAAAACATTTTATTTTTATCGTTTCAGCAATCCCTGCTTGAAAAAACTACTTATTTGGTGCCAAATTTGTCACATGATTATAGAATGGTCATTCTGTCTTTTGTGTCCACTAACTCGTGTCTGATATTTTAACATCACTTGTAGATTTAATTGTTCGTAACGTATGATTTTTACTTACAGCCAATAATTTTGTTTATTCAGCAATTTCTTATAAAATATTAGAAACGTTTAATTGTTGTTGTTTTTGTTTGTTTGTTTTTTGGGGGGCGGGTATCACCACTTATAAAAACGGAAGTATTAGTGTTCATTATTAAAATCATTTATCTTGGGTGCCATATAATATATACGACGCCTTTTCAAACATGAAACTACTTTTTATAAGCAGGCAATATCAATGCGATCGATTCACTTGATGAAGATGGAAATAAAAATAACAGAAAAATGTTATCCCACAGTAGGAGATCGCTTAAAAAATTCTTTATTATTTTTCAAATATCTTAAAATCTTTATTAAAATAATAATATTAAAACTTTGATCAATTTAGCAAAACGAATACCCGTGAATGTCAGACCGACGCTCAGTTTTAACTGAACTACGTTTTAACTGAACTACGTTTTAACAGTACACAAAAAATAAGGCAGCTTCTGCATCGTACCAAATTTTCAGTACCAGATACTGAGGGACAAAATAAGGGATAGGTTTTTCTACAAAGTCGACTAACATACAACGTTATACAGTAACCAAACGTGCCTTTTTTTTTCTTCTTCTTTGTTTTTTGCTTTTCAGTGGGTGTTTTTTGGTGTGTTTTGGGGTTGTTGTTTTTTGGGGTGTTTTTTTTTTTTTAAATTGTGTGGTGGGGTGGGACACGCGTCCATCCTCCTTTAATTTTTACTCAGCGAGAACCCTGTATACAACTTAATGTCATCCATAGAAATATTTTCATGTTATATTCATCGAAAACTTGGGTAACTTGTCTCAGACACACCAGGTTCCGTTTCTTGTTAGCTTATGCTAGTAGTCCATGGTTCCATTTATAAATTCTTGACATAAACTGAAGAAACTGGACTACATGTACATAGAGAAAAATAACCTTTCAGTCAAGTTTAATTGCTGCAAACGTTAGTCATTTGTTTTTTTAATTGCCGTGGATAATAAATTCTTACGTTCGAGCTCTGCACTAGACATATAGTAGAGATGTGTGCCTAGGACGATTTACTACAATGTTCTTTATATGTAATAAAACTATGATGTAGCCCAGTGGTAAAACACTCGCCTAATGTACAGTCAGTTTAGAATCGATCCCCGCCAGTTGGCCCATTGGGCTATTTTTTGCTACCAGTGGTATGTGATATCCTGTCTGTGAGATTGTACATATAAAAGATCCCTCACTATTAATGGAAAAATGTCAAAAATTACCAAATGTTTGACATCCAATAGCCGATGATAAATAAATCAATGTGCTCTAGTGGTGTTGTTAAAGAAAGCCAACTTTAACCGATATTGCAGGTGATGGTGTGACTGGGCTTGTTACTCCTGTGTGTAAATGGCCATGGCTAAGAATCATCCATCCGGAGCACGACCGAAACAGCCCATCCAGCGACCGCTGACTGCGTATCGTATGTCGGAGGATGAGAGGCTGGCAAGGAAACTATACGAAGAAGAAGAGTCACTGGCCTTGGACGAACTGATGGCGCAGCAGCTACAGGAACAGATTAACGTCAGTGACCACGAAAAAGGTTTGATCCATCCATCCATTTATCCATTCATCAATCCATTTATCAATCCATTTATCCATCCATCCATCCATTTATCCATTCATTTATTCATTCATCCATCCATTTATCTATCCATTCATTTATTCATTCATCCATCCATCCATTCATCCATCCATCCATTTATCCATTCATCCATCCATTTATACATCCATTCATTCATCCATCCATCAATCCATTAATTTACTTCATTTATTCATTCATCCATCCATCTATTTATCCATTCATCTATCCATTTATTCATCCATCCATTCATTTATTCATTCATCCATTCATTTGTTCATTCATTCATTCAGACGAGAGGCTGGCTAAGAGACTCTATGAAGAGGAAGAGTCGTTAACGTTAGACGAACTGCTGGCACAGCAGCTACAGGAACAGCTTGACGTCAATGATGACCACAAAAAAGGTTTGATAGCCAAGTTTCCTTTGTGCTGGGGTGTTGTAAACATTCATCCATCCATCCATCCATCCATCCATTCATCCATATATCCATTTATCAGTCCATTCCATTCATTCATTTATCCATCCATTCATCCTTTCATTCATCCATTCATTAATTGATTCTCATTCCAGTCAGTGCTTCACAACTTGTGTAACAAAGACCACACTATGTACTATCCTGTCTGTGGGATGCAGAATATAAAAGAGTCCTTGCTTCTAATCAGAAAGAGTATCCCAGTGTGTGGTGGCAGTGGGTTTCCTCTCTCATTACCGGTATATGTGTGGTCTGTCACCATAACTGTAATTAAAATGTGTTGAGAGTGTCATTAAATGAAACCTTCCTTCCTTTCTTTCTTCCTTCCTGCTAATTCATTCATCATTTCCATGTTTCTGACAATGTTTACTTCTTTTTGTTGTGGTAAAAATCATCTGTATATTGGGATTTATCTTTGGAGACGTTTTAGACTGTATATATACAGTGAAACCTGTCTAAACTGGATCAACCTGTCTAAACCTGTCTAAACTGGATCTTGCCGGGGACCTAATATTTATCCAATTTAGACAGGATTCAGTGTTTAGAGGGTTGCGACCCACTGGCTGTGATAAAAGAACATTGTGAGCCGGCTGATCATCATTGTTAATACATTGAGCTGATGTTGAGGAACATCTCAATGGTATCACATTGTTTTGACATCACAGTCTGTATCATGCACCATATTAAACGGGATCAAACATTTCACCATCAGTACACCGTTTCTGCACATTTTCTCTTTTTAGTATTGCTTAGTTTCCGCTATTCAACTTTAAAAATTGTGGCATTTTCTATGAATATGTTGAAAGTATTCATAATTTAGTTTAGCACTAACAGCAGCTGATGGACTTCAACAAGAGTTTCCTTGGTACCACTAAGGTATGGTGATAGTGTGTGTAATATTCACAGCTGATGAACTTCAACAAGAGTTTCCTTGGTACCACTAAGGTATGGTGATAGTGTGTGTAATATTCACAGCTGATGAACTTCAACAAGAGTTTCCTTGGTACCACTAAGGTATGGTGATAGTGTGTGTAATATTCACAGCTAATGAACTTCAACAAGAGTTTCCTTGGTACCACTAAGGTATGGTGATAGTGTGTGTAATATTCACATGTCAGTTGTTTGTTTTGACCAGCTAATGAACTTCAAGAGGAGTTTTCTCGGTATCAGGGCATGACGATGGTGGATGGAATGTTGGCCAGACAACTCCAGCTGCAGGAGGAAAAAACCAAACAGAAGAAACGTCCGCCCAGACGACCGGTAAACACTTAGAGAATAAACCAATGAGCTATGAGGAATTACGATAATTCACTAGGGACAGATAATTAGTTACTCCTTGTAGCGAGTTGGTTATTCCTGTTATTACGATAATTCACTAGGGACAGATAATTAGTTACTCCTTGTAGCGAGTTGGTTATTCTTGTTATTACGATAATTCACTAGGGACAGATAATTTGTTACTCCTTGTAACGAGTTGGTTATTCCTGTTATTACGATAATTCACTAGGGACAGATAATTAGTTACTCCTTGTAGCGAGTTGGTTATTCCTGTTATTACGATAATTCACTAGGGACAGATAATTTGTTACTCCTTGTAGCGAGTTGGTTATTCTTGTTATTACGATAATTCACTAGGGACAGATAATTTGTTACTCCTTGTAACGAGTTGGTTATTCCTGTTATTACGATAATTCACTAGGGACAGATAATTAGTTACTCCTTGTAGCGAGTTGGTTATTCCTGTTATTACGATAATTCACTAGGGACAGATAATTTGTTACTCCTTGTAGCGAGTTGGTTATTCCTGTTATTACGATAATTCACTAGGGACAGATAATTAGTTACTCCTTGTAGCGAGTTGGTTATTCCTGTTATTACGATAATTCACTAGGGACAGATAATTTGTTACTCCTTGTAGCGAGTTGGTTATTCCTGTTATTACGATAATTCACTAGGGACAGATAATTTGTTACTCCTTGTAGCGAGTTGGTTATTCCTGTTATTACGATAATTCACTAGGGACAGATAATTTGTTACTCCTTGTAGCGAGTTGGTTATTCCTGTTATTACGATAATTCACTAGGGACAGATAATTTGTTACTCCTTGTAGCGAGTTGGTTATTCCTGTTATTACGATAATTCACTAGGGACAGATAATTTGTTACTCCTTGTAGCGAGTTGGTTATTCCTTTTAGTACCCACTGACACTTTTAACTAGTTTTCAGTATAAACAGTCCTCTGCTGAGGACTAGGATAAACTCAGTGTTGTCACTTTTAACTAGTTTTCAGTGTAAACATTCCTCTGCTGAGGACTTGGAAAAACTCAGTGTTGTCACTTTTAATTACTGTAAACCGTGAAAAAAATG
Organism: Gigantopelta aegis; assembly: GCF_016097555.1. Classification (NCBI taxonomy): domain Eukaryota; kingdom Metazoa; phylum Mollusca; class Gastropoda; order Neomphalida; family Peltospiridae; genus Gigantopelta; species Gigantopelta aegis. The sequence continues at coordinate 1,854,283 of NC_054708.1, read as the reverse complement.
TGTGCGTATAAATATCACGTTGTTCGCGTCCAACCTTATGTCGCGAAATTAATACGCACTCACTATTTTCCAGTTTGAAGTGTGCTTAAAGTGATGTCTCGATTTTCTAGTAAACCATAAAGGAAAACACAAACAAAATACAGTCATAATTCAATTTATTGAAAGTTGTTGTGGAATATTCATTTTACAAAAGGTAACACAAATAAGTTAATAACTGGTAACTAACACTGATCAGAAACAAAAATATTCAGAAATAATTACTAGTAGTTGTTCCATTTCGCCAACTCGTAAACATAAATCTTGAGCGTGTGAATACTAATGTTTGTTTACTTACGAATGTTTTGAATTGCTAACAGATACATGTACTAGTAATTAAATTAGTCCAGCCTTTCTCCACCCTGTGGTAAACAATTCACGTTTCCGCTTTATTTCATCAAACACAGAAACGATCCAGTTTGCGTGAATAGGTTTCATGGTGCTCAGTTTAAGACAAATGTTCACATCGTCTGGTGTCTTCTCACATTTCAACGCGGTTTCAACTTTTTGGGAATAATAGTCGGTGAACTTGGTTTTTAACAAGTCTTTGAATTCCTTATTTCCTGACAAGTCCAATGGTTGGAGTTCACCGGTACAACCAGCTGGCACAAACACAACTTGGCAAGCACACTTTCGCATCTATGGGCCTTAAATACATCCATAATTATAACAGCAGCCTGCCGCAACGGTAGATCACGGTTTTCCTTAACAGATTCAATATACGGGACAAGCACTGTATCTATGTATCGCAGCATAGTACAACAACTGTAATGGTAACATTGTTCTGTCTGAAGCACACCCCATCAGTGCTGTTATCTGGCATTTATCATCATAGCCGATAATTTCTACCTGTTTGCTTCCTTGCAGATCCATTGTCCAATTTGAAACAGGGACGATACTCAGGCCAGTTTGGTCAAAATTTATTACAAATTGTTGGGGTACCGATTTCTCATTTACTGCCGTTTTCACCCTTTTCAAAAACTTGTTTTTTACTTCCTCGATATTATCCGACAGTTTTCGTGCGGCTTTCGTTCCCTTCTGTTTAACCAATCCAATTCGTTCCATGAATGATTCGGCCCATGTTCTAGTCAGTTTAACACTTCTGCCAAATTCCGCCAGTAGTCCCCTATTAAAATGTTTCAGTATGCCAGTTGCTGTTGGTTTACAATTCCGCCGCACTTTCGTATAGCCAACACATGTTCTGTAACTTTCTCGTCATATTTCCCAAGTAACAGAGGTCGACCGCATTTATCATTGGTCAGTTCCACAATCTCATCGGGGGTTTTCAGTTCCTTCAATTTTTTAAGATACTTTGTTTTCCATGCCCGTACCGTACTTTCATTCAGTTTCTTTTTTAATTTTAACACAGATGTGAAATGCCTAGCTGCTTTCGTATTTCCGTTTTCTGTAGCATATCTTGCGATCTTTGCTCGTTGTTCATTACTAAAAATATCATATTCTGAACGCTTCCGTTTTTGGGTACTAGTATCATCCATCAATTTCACAATTTCACTTTTGGCCGATTCCATTGTGAGTGCTTCATCTGTTGTTCCCGCCTTATTCGGATCCGGTAGCATGTGGCCTTCAATTTTAGGATCACTGTTCGTTTTCTGCAGATAGCGATACATGTTGTAACAACAAACTTCCAAGCACATTTGATAAACATTTTGTATTTATTTCATGTATATCAGTACTCTCGTTTCAGAAATGAAACTCAAAATCATGCAAAAATAACATGTTTATTGAACAAGCTAACATACACTGCGATTAATTTGTTTTGTTTTGAAATATTTTATTGAGAATAAAATTCACAAAAAGCTTCACTCAACAGGCACAGCCTATACACGAGCTCTCCTTGATGGCGACTAATCGTTAATTGTTTTATGTAACTTCAATCGATGGCGACTAATCGTTTATTATTTTATCTACCAAAGGGTGTTAACAGTTAACAACTGAAGCTGTGAGTTGTGATTCTAATACAGGTGAGGTGGGTAGGGCCTAATCCCCTCTATAGACTCTGTACCAGGCACAACTGCTTGATGTAGGATAACAGAATATTGATTTACAGACAGTAACTTTATAACAATTACAGTGAGCTTTCTTTATCCACTTTTGTTTTTTGAGCTGTCAACAGTCGTTTGCGAAATTTACACGTCGCGAACATGTGCTAAGGTATACATTCGTCAAAAAAACACGTCGCAATATTAACACGGTTTACAGTAGTTTTCAGTATAAACATTTCCCTGCTGAGGACTTGGAAAAACTCAGTGTTGTCACTTTTAACTAGTTTTCAGTATAAACAGTCCTCTGCTGAGGACTTGGAAAAACTCAGTGTTGTCACTTTTAACTAGTTTTCAGTATAAACATTCCTCTGCTGAGGACTAGGAAAAACTCAGTGTTGTCACTTTTAACTAGTTTTCAGTATAGACAGTCCTCTGCTGAGGACTAGGAAAAACTCAGTGTTGTCACTTTTAACTAGTTTTCAGTATAAACAGTCCTCTGCTGAGGACTTGGAAAAACTCAGTGTTGTCACTTTTAATTAGTTTTCAGTATAAACAGTCCTCTGCTGAGGACTTGGAAAAACTCAGTGTTGTCACTTTTAACTAGTTTTCAGTATAAACAGTCCTCTGCTGAGGACTAGGAAAAACTCGGTGTTGTCACTTTTAACTAGTTTTCAGTATAAACATTCCTCTGCTGAGGACTAGGAAAAACTCGGTGTTGTCACTTTTAACTAGTTTTCAGTATAAACAGTCCTCTGCTGAGGACTAGGAAAAACTCAGTGTTGTCACTTTTAACTATTTGTTTACTATTTGTGTAGTTTATTTCACTGTCATTTCCTTGACTGCAGGAAAGTGATTTTGAAGATGACCTGGGTATGCTACCTGGGATCGTATCGGCCATGAGTGGACATCAACCGATGGGCGGTAATCCTCCATCTGGCCGACCTCGGAGACAGTTGATCATGATAGGTGGACACAGACGACTGGCTAATGCAGGTCAGTCTTATTAAACAGACCTCAGCTTTACACTTCCACCCCCCCCCCCCCCCCCCCCTCCTAGAATAAACAGATAAATGATGATTTTAGCTGTGTCCAAACTTTTCTAAATCCAACACTCCCCTTTCCATGAAAAATAAGGGCATGAACCCGTCTTCAAGAATAGTAACCCCCCACCCCCATTTCATTATTAAGTTTTTCTGAACATAAACTGTGTCAAGCTAACTATAGAATAAAAACAGTGAAACACCGTTATTATTATTATTGTTTTATTTCAGCTTGAGACTCGGCATCAGAACTGGGGATAGGATGATTGGTTTTGATTTTCAGTACTTGGGTTACAGTTTGATTTATTCACAATACTTCCCATAAGTATGCAAACTATCAAACATACATTTTAATAAACCACTTTAACAGCAACAAACTATTTTTAATGGACACTTGTTAAATAACTAAATAAATCTGTCATAAAAAGAAAAACTAACTTGAACAAAAATGTACCATGACAAGAAAACATAAATCCCATTTTCACCATTTTACCATGCCACTGTAGCAATTGATGTGATTGGTCAAAATGTCTTACTGCATCATCAGGATTTCCAGTGGAGTGCAAGATATGGAAATACTGATGTATCATGTTTAAAAACTCCATGTACGAGTAAACCGTGGAAAAACAGTGCCGGAAACTATGTGCCTAAAAGAGTGAATATCGTGAACCATGCTGAACTGCACCTCTAAACAAAGCTATTTGTTGTTATAGTAGAACCTTCACAAGTGGGAGATTAGCAAATATAAAGATGATGGCATTAACCACACATACTTCTGCTTCTTCTTCTTCATTCAAATTTGTGAAAATTGTCTCATACAGATATTCTGATCCGAGTGATGAATTGGGCAGCTGTTTGCAGGTCGTCCCTGGATCCCCAGAGCTTCTGATGTAGGTCTGTTCCATGCGGCCAGAAATGGCTTCTCTCCGAGTTGTGTAGTGAACATTGTTGTAGGATATGTTCTGGTGTTTGCAGGCCTGTGCCACACTGACAGTCACTTGTGTGACATATATTAAGCTTGTGGAGATGGAAGTTTAGGCGGCAGTGGCCTGTGCAAAGCAAGAAGATTGTAGTCTGGCCTCGTCTTTCAAGTGTCTCCCATGGGTCGTGGTTTTTGTCACTCCATGTTGTGTTTTCCATCTTTCCTTCTGCTTTCGCGTGATCATAGTCTGTTTCCTGAATCATCTTTCTTCCACATTTTGCTAGTGAATCTGCTTTTTTGTTTCCAGCTATATTGCAGTGTGCTGGGATCTACTGCAAGATGTTGTTGTGGTTGTTGATGGCTGTGACAGTAGGGTGTAGATTGTTTGTGATGTTGTTGTGGTTGTTGATAGCTGTGACAGTAGGGTGTAGATTGTTCGTCATGTTGTTGTGGTTGTCGATAGCTGTGACTGTAGGGTGTGGATTGTTTGTGATGTTGTTGTGGTTGTCGATAGCTGTGACAGTAGGGTGTGGATTGTTCGTGATGTTGTTGTGGTTGTTGATAGCTGTGACAGTAGGGTGTGGATTGTTCGTCATGTTGTTGTGGTTGTTGATAGCTGTGACAGTAGGGTGTAGATTGTTTGTGATGTTGTGTCTTCTGGAGACGGGAGCGTTTGGATTACTGATCTGCAGTTGGTGAATATCACTTCATGTGATGGTGGGAAGAGTTCTTGGCTCAGGATCTCTATTGTTTCATGGACGGCTTTTGCCTCAGCTTTAATGTTTGAAGAGAGTGATCCAGTTGGTATAGATCTGGAGATTGTTTTTCCATTTGGGAATTTTATTTAGATTCCCCCTCCATTTTTGATGGATTCTTCTCCTGATCCATCAGTGTATATATGTGTCCAGGTTGTTTTGTTGAAGTTTTTTTCTCTGTGTTCGAGAGTCCGGTGATTCAGCATATCTGATGTGATATCTTCTACCACATGTGCAAATGTCATAGAGTTATGCAGTTGGACTTCCACGCTAAAGTGCAGACAATAGGACTCCATCATGTGTTGTCACGTGGGATAGAAAAGTTGAAATTTCCACCACCGAGGATGTACTTTTTCTATCCCACATGACCCTATATGATGGAGTCTTTTTCACCAATCCATTCAATAAATAAACCATTATTTTTACACAAAGAGACAACTATGGCTAAGAAAGTAACTTCTTTAGTTTATCATTTTATCACAAATAAACTACAATATCATATTTGCTGTATCTATTTTTTATGTTAAATATAATTTAACACTATAAATTAACAAAATAGCTGTGATATTGAAGATTTTAATAACACAAATACCGATCTAAGACTGTTGTTTGATGACGTCCGATCACCAACTCACATTAATATTACCAACAACATCATACTCCCCATGTTAAATACAATGAGATCACCTACTCACATTAATATTACCAACAACATCATACTCCCCATGTTAAATACAATGAGATCACCAACTGACATTAATATTACCAACAACATCATACTCCCCATGTTAAATACAATGAGATCACCAACTGACATTAATATTACCAACAACATCATACTCCCCCATATTAAATACAATGAGATCACCAACTCACATTAATATTACCAACAACATAATACTCCCCATGTTAAATACAATGAGATCACCAACTGACATTAATATTACCAACAACATCATACTCCCTCATATTAAATACAATGAGATCACCAACTCACATTAATATTGCCAACAGCATAATACTCCCCATGTTAAATACAATGAGATCACCAACTCACATTAATATTACCAACAACATCATACTCCCTCATATTAAATACAATGAGATCACCAACTCACATTAATATTGCCAACAGCATAATACTCCCCATGTTAAATACAATGAGATCACCAACTCACATTAATATTACCAACAACATCATACTCCCCCATATTAAATACAATGAGATCACCAACTCACATTAATATTACCAACAACATCATACTCCCCATGTTAAATACAATGAGATCACCAACTGACATTAATATTACCAACAGCATAATACTCCCCATGTTAAATACAATGAGATCACCAACTCACATTAATATTACCAACAGCATAATACTCCCCATGTTAAATACAATGAGATTACCAACTGACATTAATATTACCAACAACATCATACTCCCCCATATTAAATACAATGAGATCACCAACTCACATTAATATTACCAACAGCATAATACTCCCAATGTTAAATACAATGAGATCACCAACTCACATTAATATTACCAACAACATCATACTCCCCATGTTAAATACAATGAGATCACCAACTGACATTAATATTACCAACAGCATAATACTCCCCATGTTAAATACAATGAGATCACCAACTCACATTAATATTACCAACAGCATAATACTCCCCATGTTAAATACAATGAGATCAGAAACTCACATTAATATTACCAACAGCATAATACTCCCAATGTTAAATACAATGAGATCACCAACTCACATTAATACTACCAACAACATCATACTCCCCATGTTAAATACAATGAGATCACCAACTCACATTAATATTACCAACAGCATAATACTCCCAATGTTAAATACAATGAGATCACCAACTCACATTAATATTACCAACAGCATAATACTCCCCATGTTAAATACAATGATATCACCAACTGACATTAATATTACCAACAACATCATACTCCCCCATATTAAATACAATGTGATCACCAAACTCACATTAATATTACCAACAGCATCATACTCCCCATGTTAAATACAATGAGATCACCAACTGACATTAATATTACCAACAGCATCATACTCCCCCATATTAAATACAATGAGATCACCAACTCACATTAATATTACCAACAGCATAATACTCCCCATGTTAAATACAATGACATCACCAACTCACATTAATATTACCAACAACATCATACTCCCCCATATTAAATACAATGAGATCACCAACTCACATTAATATTACCAACAGCATAATACTCCCCATGTTAAATACAATGAGATCACCAACTCACATTAATATTACCAACAACATCATACTCCCCTATATTAAATACAATGAGATCACCAACCCACATTAATATTACCAACAGCATCATACTCCCCATATTAAATACAATGAGATCACCAACTCACATTAATATTACCAACAGCATAATACTCCCCATGTTAAATACAATGAGATCACCAACTGACATTAATATTACCAACAACATCATACTCCCCCATATTAAATACAGTGAGATCACCAACTCACATTAATATTACCAACAGCATAATACTCCCCCATATTAAATACAATGAGATCACCATCTCACATTAATATTACCAACAGCATAATACTCCCCATATTAAATACAATGAGATCACCAACTGACATTAATATTACCAACAACATAATACTCCCCCATATTAAATACAATGAGATCACCATCTCACATTAATATTACCAACAGCATAATACTCCCCATATTAAATACAATGAGATCACCAACTCACATTAATATTACCAACAACATCATACTCCCCATGTTAAATACAATGAGATCACCAACTCACATTAATATTACCAACAGCATAATACTCCCAATGTTAAATACAATGAGATCACCAACTCACATTAATATTACCAACAACATCATACTCCCCATGTTAAATACAATGAGATCACCAACTGACATTAATATTACCAACAGCATAATACTCCCCATGTTAAATACAATGAGATCACCAACTGACATTAATATTACCAACAGCATAATACTCCCCATGTTAAATACAATGAGATTACCAACTGACATTAATATTACCAACAACATCATACTCCCCCATATTAAATACAATGAGATCACCAACTCACATTAATATTACCAACAGCATAATACTCCCAATGTTAAATACAATGAGATCACCAACTCACATTAATATTACCAACAACATCATACTCCCCATGTTAAATACAATGAGATCACCAACTGACATTAATATTACCAACAGCATAATACTCCCCATGTTAAATACAATGAGATCACCAACTGACATTAATATTACCAACAGCATAATACTCCCCATGTTAAATACAATGAGATCACCAACTGACATTAATATTACCAACAGCATAATACTCCCCATGTTAAATACAATGAGATCACCAACTGACATTAATATTACCAACAGCATCATACTCCCCATGTTAAATACAATGAGATCACCAACTGACATTAATATTACCAACAACATCATACTCCCCCATGTTAAATACAATGAGATCACCAACTGACATTAATATTACCAACAGCATAATACTCCCCATGTTAAATACAATGAGATCACCAACTGACATTAATATTACCAACAGCATAATACTCCCCATGTTAAATACAATGAGATCACCAACTGACATTAATATTACCAACAGCATAATACTCCCCATGTTAAATACAATGAGATCACCAACTGACATTAATATTACCAACAGCATCATACTCCCCATGTTAAATACAATGAGATCACCAACTCACATTAATATTACCAACAACATCATACTCCCAATGTTAAATACAAAGAAGTCTAGTGATGGGGAAAAATTGATTTCTTGTCTTTTTAATGTTCTATTAATCCGATGATTTTGATTTTAATACATTTAGGGAATAACCTTACTGTGTTTTCTGATTTGCAGACGTATATTGGTGGTTTTACTGTTGCAAATTTAGTTATTGGCGAAGTCAGTAAAATGGTAATTTGCGACTGTAAAACCACTGATATACTTCTGCAAATTGGAAAACACAGCAGGGTTATGCATATTCTAATTTCAACTGTCTCATTACTTTTTCTGAAATAAACAATAACAGACTTTCCTAAGATATAGTGTTATTACAGTGACGTCACTCAGGAATGTAGACCGATTTACATACCAACAAATGATTCCTATGCTGAACAAATAAGTATGCCGTTTTGTAAGTTTGTAATAATTTATTTCAAATTTCTTCTCAATGTGGTGTACAATGAATTGTATTCTCGAGTAACTATAGCTGATAACAATAATAACAAAAGTAAAATAGAGCAATTGTTTGAAATAATATACGACCTTGACATTAACAAAGCATTGGTTTTTAAACTACGGTGAGCGTGTTAAGATTTACTGGTGTTGGAAATTTGTGCCATAATTATACACGTGGATTGTTGAATTGTGGATTTCAAATTATTTTTGGTAATTGAGTTTTATTTTTTGTACATCTGAATCTATTTATAAAAAACATTTTCATTCCCCGAGGCAAATTGTGCAGGTTGTGAGTTTGTTTTCGCTGGGTTTGGGGGAATCAGTGCTGACGTTTCATCAACATTAATGCCGTGAATAATTGAGGAATATTATCTTTTTTGGCTTTCTGAGGAGTCTGCATTATAACTCCTAACACTCGCTTCACTGCGATGCCCCGAAATGTTCATGATTTATAGTTGTGGCCCTAACACAGTGATTGATAAGGCCAGCATCAAGGGATATAGGTATGGAGTGCTTGGGTTTCGTTTTTCTAAATATAACTTCAATGATTTCACTGGACATTTGTCATCACCCATTTCCTACACGTGAGGTTTGTGTTGAAAATCTTTGTCTTTTAAATCATTTCCTGTATGATTTTTAGTTGCCTCATTGTAGGCCATAACAACAATATCTGATTCATCACTCTAACTTTTCCAGTCAACATGAAAATCATCACAATATTTTTGACTGACATCTGACATTGTTGTTGATAAACAAACCTGTGCGTATCAATACATGTGACGTAGGTAGCACCTGGCAATATGCGACCAGTATAACGGTGGTTTTACCACGTGACAATTTTATTAGAGATCCAATCAGATTGGTTCTTTCAAATATGTTGAATTAGAATATTTAATTAATTTCAGTTCAGTGATATATTTAATGAATTTTAGTTTGATATGTTATTATTTGATTTATTCCACTTTAATGAGTTAGCATCAATTTAATTTCAGATAGATTGGTTATAATTCAATTAATTTTAGTTTGTATTTATAGAGTTACTTTGTTTTTTGTCTGTAGAAAACTTGCCTAATGGTGAGAGTGACCCAGAACAATTACTAATGACAAACAGTCCACAAGATTTCTTGGGCTTCCTCAACATGATGGTGAGTATTTTATGTAAAACAGTTTGTGTCGAGTACAACCAAGTAAATATGAGGTTGAGTTAAACAGATACAATGTAAAACAGTTTGTGTTGAGTACAACCAAGTAAATATGAGGTTGAGTTAAACACATACAATGTAAAACAGTTTGTGTTGAGTACAACCATGTAAATACGAGGTTGAGTTAAACAGATACAATGTTAAACAGTTTGTGTTGAGTACAACCAAGTAAATACGAGGTTGAGTTAAACATATACAATGTTAAACAGTTTGTGTTGAGTACAACCAAGTAAATACGAGGTTGAGTTAAACATATACAATGTAAAACAGTTTGTGTTGGGTACAACCAAGTAAATACGAGGTTGAGTTAAACATATACAATGTAAAACAGTTTGTGTTGAGTACAACCAAGTAAATACGAGGTTGAGTTGAAAATACAATGTAAAACAGTTTGTGTTGAGTACAACCAAGTAAATACGAGGTTGAGTTAAACATATACAATGTAAAACAGTTTGTGTTGAGTACAACCAAGTAAATACGAGGTTGAGTTAAACATATACAATGTAAAACAGTTTGTGTTGGGTACAACCAAGTAAATACGAGGTTGAGTTAAACATATACAATGTAAAACAGTTTGTGTTGAGTACAACCAAGTAAATATGAGGTTGAGTTGAAAATACAATGTAAAACACTTTGTGTTGAGTACAACCAAGTAAATACGAGGTTGAGTTAAACATATACAATGTAAAACAGTTTGTGTTGAGTACAAGTAAGTAAATATGAGTTTGAGTTAAAAAATATGTGCTATTAAGTTTAAGATGTGTTCAGATTTTGTTAAAGATTTATTCATTTTCTTTCTAGTAATTGTTTATTTGTTTTACTGTAGAGAGATCCACGTTTACTCTTTGCTATGATGGCGCCTCAGTTTGAACATCTAAACGAGGAAAATGTTGATCTAAATGATTACGATGTAAGTAGATAGATTCTGGTGTACTAGGTATATTCAACCAGTTGCAGATATGATTATTTATTATAAAGTAGTTAGTAAAATAGTGGGAAATGTCAACAATATGAAGTAATTTAACTCTTCTTTCACTCTCAAAGGTTTTATTCTTACACTACAGTGGCACAAAACTTACTTAGCAGTTTATATTTTCGTTTTTTAATACAAGTTCGTAACCGCTTCAGGGAACATTTTGTTTTCATAATCTTGATTAGCGATATTTCTAGTCAAATGAAAATTGATTGGTAACTACTGTTTAAATTTTTTAATTGTGTAGCGATCTCTGAAAGTTGCGCTGCGAATCGTGATGCGATACTCAACAAAATGTTCCCTGCACTTTCCTTTAAAATGTTTTTTATCTCTGTTCCATTTTTTGTTTTTACACAATTTCCTGCTTTTAGTGCCCAACTCTGAGATGATTTGTTTTAATAGCTTTATAGTGCAGACTTACAGATCACGTTAGTCTTACATAGGGATTTGACCATTTCTCACCGAGTTATAGGCCCACGCTTGTAAAACCTTTAGAGTCTAGGCTCAATCTCTAATGACGTCACTTGCGTACAGTTTGTATGGTGTTGTGATGATGTTAAAGTTTCAGACTCTATTAGACTCTTGAGTCTAGACTCTAAACATTTTTATAAGCATGGTGCATTGCCTTAAATTTAGGAGATAACAAATTTGTTCGGTCTGATAGGGGATATGTATTGCTTTATTTGAAAAGGAACAAATCTTATGATGTCTCATACATTAGTTGCCTGGTTACAGTTACTTTTTGTTTAGGTTTCCTGACAAAGTTAATCTTTATTTTCAGTCCATGTGGGAACTGGCCGAACGTTTAGGTGAAGTTAAACACAAAGGATTGACAAATGAAGGTATTTCTGCTTTGCCCACCCGCCAGTACCAGCTCAACGGACCTCAGAACACAGACTGTCAGATATGTCTTGCGAAGTTTGAAACAGGAGAAGAATTGAGAATATTGCCGTGTACACACGAGTACCACACAGCCTGTATTGACGAGTGGCTCAAGGTAAGATATCATGAGAACCACACAGCCTGTATTGACAAGTGGCTCACGGTAAGATATCACAAGTACCACACAGCCTGTATTGATGAGTGGCTCAAGGTAAGATATGAGAACCACACAGCCTGTATTGATGAGTGGCTCAAGGTAAGATATCACAAGTACCACACAGCCTGTATTGATGAGTGGCTCAAGGTAAGATATCACGGGTACCACACAGCCTGTATTGACGAGTGGCTCAATGTGAGACATTACGAGTACCACACAGCCTGTATTGATGAATGGCTCAAGGTGAGATATCAGGAGTACCACACAGCATGTACTGAAGAGTGGCAAAGGTAAGATATCACGGGTATCACACAGAATGTATTGAAGAGTGGCTCAAGGTGAGATATCACGAGTACCACACAGCATGTATTGAAGAGTGGCAAAGGTAAGATATCATGAGTACCACACAGAATGTATTGACAAATGGCTCACGGTGAGATATCACGAGTACCACATAGCCTGTATTGACGAGTGGCTCAAGGTGAGATATCACGGGTACCACGCAGCCTGTATTGACGAGTGGCTCAAGGTGAGATATCACGAGTACCACACAGCCTGTATTGACGAGTGGCTCACGGTAAAATTAACACCAACCTACATTGGAGTTGAATTTAAAGATAGGCTGTTCCATGGTGATGACTTAGACGTCAAAGTCAAACTGTCCACTGAAATACCAATACTACCAATACCAATTTCTAAGTCTATGTTACTTGATCTAGAGAATGTATTGGTACACAGCTGTTTGCTGTCTAAAATTGGTATGTACAATTTGTTATCTAGAAAGTGAAAAGAAATCTTCTCTGCCAGATAGGCTATTTTATTGATCAGCAGGAAGTGCTTTTATGTGTGCTGCCTCACTGACAGGACCATGATCTTGGATGTCAGTCATGAATCACAGGTTGGAAAGGGAATCATTCAGTGAGTTCACTAAGAAGAATAAACCCTGTGCCCCTAGCACTTTGGATGACGTTTTTTGTTTTTCCACCAAGTTGCTTCTCACTCATTAATAGTCCAAGATGATAACGTAGAAATAAACAGAGAATAACTAGTCAGTGATGTAGGATGTCGGCTTTATCCTGGGAAGGTACGACCTGGAGGTCAAATGAGCAATGTTGTAATGCAGCTATGCATGTGACATCAAAAGTGATAATCTGCTAGTATACGTTTGTGACTTTGCTTTAATCGGTCATCATAGTTGGCCAATAGAAACAGAGGTTGCAGGATAAAAGTGTTTTTCTAGCATGTGTAAACTTTATTCTCTTATTATTCTCAAATGTCTTTGTTCCGTGTTCTTCAGTTGTTTATTTTGTCGTTACAGAGGAATGCAACTTGTCCTGTCTGTCGTAACAACATCTCGACTAGTTAAATCCTGCTAGACCCAAGGCATGGGACAAGTATCTGTGATAACAACTCCAAAACACATCGAGTGAAAGCTCAATAACATCGACTGTGTAACAAATTGAGAGGTTGATAATCCAGACAGTGGAAGGACAAAGTGACATTATGTCCTCTCTCTACAATTGTATTTACTCCAGAGACTGGTTTCTTCTTGCTGACATTATCCAAATGAAATGAAACATAAAGATTTCTTTCCATGTTTAATTTGAATCCCAAAAATGATTATGGTCAACGACAGAAAAGACACTTTATGTCCCATCATTTTGGCTTTGAACACTATAAATACATTGTATAACATCCAGTAGTAATTTTGTGGTATGTTATATTGGACAAACAGGAGGGCGGGGGGTCATCTTAAACTTAATATTTTAATGTTGTAATAAAAACAAATCGTTTCACTTTAAAATCAGGATATGCTGTGAAATTGCAATACTTATACTTAAGTTTACTCATTTTGTATAAAACCAGAAGTGAAACTATTATATTCTTATCAAAGATTTACAGGACAATGTAAAATGTGTGTGTGTGTTTATTTTTATATGAAGATGCTTGAATTAACCCTCCAATATACATGTAAAAATATATTTAAATATATTTTCATAAAATTGACATCTTAACGAATGGTTTATTATATTTCTTGTAAATATTTATTGAAATTCCTGTTGAAAGTAATGAACATTTTACCGCCATGAGTGACATGGTAATTTATATTTCTTGTAAATATTTACTGAAATTCCTGTTGAAAGTAATGAACATTCTGCCGCCTTGAGTGACATGGTAATTTATAGGGGTGCAACGATACGGTCAAAACCGTATTGCGATATATTGCGATATAAGAAACCGTATTGCGATATGTATTGCAATATAGTTGATATTATTTAAATTTAATGTTTATGGGTGGGTTTTTTTAATGAAAGCAGAATGCATAAACTTATTAATGATCTTTATTAGTTTCAGCTGTCAGGCTAAACCCATCATTACAAACATCAAACACGTCGACGTTTCTTTGATGGTCAGTTGCTTAATAATTGTTGCACGTGTTTTTTGTGAATAAAACTTGACATAGCTAGTTTGAGTTAAATAAGTAATACTAAGTATATAAATCGAAATATTTGTAATATTCATTCCATCATAGACCTAAATGATTATATAAACCACGACATTTATTTGTTGCATAATGTTCTTCTTGGTCATTTTTATTTTTTAACAAAATACTAGTCTACTAGAACACCGGTGTGACGGTGTTAAACTGTTTTTAAATTGTTACATTTGGAAATCCTTGCTATCGGGTTTTTCCGTTGCTGCTCGCTTGACACGGAAATGTACGTATTGAATCGCAATATTTCGGCAGATCGACCGAACCAGAGGTTATTGGCCGAGGTGTTTTGAACGATCGGCCGAAGTATTCCGAGTTCATGGAAAAACAGCTGAGTGCGATTCTCACTTATTGGTTTATTTCTTTGAATATGATAGCCGTAGCCGTATTTAATTGTGAATGAACAATGAATAATAATGTGTAATTAACAAAACATTTATTTGTAATTATCGTTAACTGGTTATTTCCATTGGACTTCTGACACGTTTTGTTTAGAAGTTAGAACCAGGTATAACCGACTTATCACTTTATATGCCAACAAGTAAGCCGACTACGCTTGACGTGATTGTTACATTTCCTGTCATCACTAATTAATAAAATCATGTGGTTTTTGTTTGTTTGTTTGCCTATTTCAAGTCAAATAAGATACGAGGAAAACAATAGCATATAAGAATCACGATATGCAAAACTGTACCGCAGTTCGTATCGAGCTGATCAATTATCGCGGTATACTGGTTTATCGTTGCAGCACTAGTAATTTATATTCCTCTTTCGTGTACTATCTTGTATAGGTTGGGTCTTTTTTAAAATCCTTAAAAGGGGGAATTAATGGCACCGCTCCCTTTAGTAACACGTCAGGAGTTACAAACCCAATCTCTACAGCAGTTTTTATTGCCAATTGTTCATAGCATTGATCACATAAATTAGTTAACCTTTCCCTACCAGTCTTTTTCTATCCATACTGGTAATTGCTTGCATTTATGTAAAATGTTGTTATAACATTTGGGTTTCCAAACTTCCATCATGAAGGTATGTTTTGTGAAAGGACTGATTATTAATATGGAAATACCTGGTGTTGTCGTCAATTTGATTTACTTTCATTGGTCCTGTTCCGAGTATTTGTTCCAACCAGTGCTCCACAACTGGTGTAACAAAGGCCGTGGTATGTACTATCCTGTCTGTGGGATGGTGCATATATATAGCCCATGAAGTGGCGACAGCAGCTTTCCACTGTGTGTGGTCCTTAACCATATGTCCAACGCTGTATAACCGTAAATAAAATGTGTTGAGTGCATCGTTAAATAAACCATTTACTTCCTTGTTCCGAGTATGTTATGTAGATGGGATGTTTCCAACACTTTAATTAGTAGTAATAACTGGTCTGTATCTCACTAGTATGGGTGGGGTGGGGGTGTGTGGGGGGGGGGGGGATTTGTTGACATACATATACATTGTATGTAACCAGGAAATTGTATTTTAATTAGTAATAACTGGTCTGTATCTCACTAGTATGAGTGGGGTGTGTGGGGGGTGGGGGGTGGAAGCCTTTGTTGACATACATGTACATTGTATGTAACCAGGAAATTGTATTTTAATTAGTAATAACTGGTCTGTATCTCACTGGTATGAGTGGGGTGGGGGGAGGGAGCCTTTGTTGACATACATTTTTATGTAACCAGGAAATTTATTTAAATTAGTAATAACTGGTCAGTATCTCACTGGTATGGATGAGGTGTGTGTGTGGTTGTGGGAGCCTTTGGTGACATACATTGTATGTAATCAGGAAATTGCATTTAAATGAAAAGGATTAGAATTTGAGTTGATCCTATTTTAGGTAATCTAGTTTTTAAAATTGTCCAGGGGTGCATGCTCCCCAAATCCCTTTAGAAATTGCATAAACATTCTACCACGGAATTAAACCAGTCCAGCAAAATGTTTAAATACACCTACAAAGTCCTATTTACCGGTAGTAACTTGAACATAATACATTGCAAAAGGATCTATGTTTTGTTATTAATCAGTCATAATATTTGCAATTGTAATGAATTATTTAATTGAATCATATTGGATCAAGTACTGTAAGTAATTACATGTATTTTATTTGATCCAACAAATTGCAATGGTTTGGAACTGTCCCATCATTCCACCATTCTTACTGCAAACAAAATTTATATATTTGTTGAAATTTAATATATCTGTTGAAAGTCTGTTGTATTTATACATTAAATGTATATTTTATATTTTTATTTACATTTTACAGTTCTGCGGCCATGCATTGTGACTGTGTGTGTTTTTGTTGTAGACTTTGATTGTTAATAAACACCCTGTGTTTTATTGTTTGACCCCTTGCAGTGCATGACGCGAGCTAACAATCTACTTGCTCCGTGAATCCGACCATGTTATCAGTTAACACCGATATAATATTGTCACATTTAGCCTTGTTGCTGGTGCCTGTCTTTACATATTGTAACACATCAGGTTTTCTGTCTGTCTTCATCCATGTCTGGTCATCCGTCTGTTGCTGTATTCATAAATAGTATCTAATTTTAAAGCTGCAATCTCCGATATATTTTTAAATGTATTTTATCTTACGAGTCAGGGTTATTGTTCTTTGATAGGGCGGCTCGTAGCCCAGTAGTAAAGTGCTCATCTCATGTGTGGTCAGTCTAGGATCAATCCCCATCAGTACGGCCATTAGGCTGTTGTTTGTGTTAACCTGTCTGTGAGATGGTGCATATAAAATATTCCTTCCTTCTAATGGAAAAATGTATACATCAAAATTAGTAAATGTTTGACATCCAGTAGCTGGTGATTAATAAATCATTGTGCTCTAGTGGTGTCGTTACACAAAACTAACTAACATTTACATTAGTAAAATGTTTACAAGATGGAAAGCTGGGATTGCAGCTTTAACAGAACAGATATACACACACATATATATATATAAATAATTATATGCAAATTGATATTCATATTTTCTAAAAGGTTTTACCCCCAAACTGTGATGCTGCATTGGTTAATTGAATTTTCTTTGTCTATCCGATCCATCCACATCTACAGATTATCTGTCATCTTGTATATACTTTTGATCGTTAGTTAAGATTATAAATGATGGATGCATAATGACATGGTACTGGCATGCTGTACATTACAGCAATAATTTAATTTTATTGTATTATTTATATTAAATGTATCGTTTACTCCACCCACTGTGCTGATCTCTGTAATAGCATATTATAGTAAAAGGATTTAGAAAACTTTTAATTGTAATTTACATAAAATATTTATTAAAAGCAATTTATTGTAAGATCTCTGTAACAAGCAGTTTCTGCTAAAGCTTGAAATAAAAGATTTTCAACACAAATTCTGTGACATTTGTTTCCATATTAAGATTCTTTTTTTTAAGTTATCTGTGCTTGGTGGAGGTCTTGGATTGTTTTTTTGTATCAAATTCCATTAAGTTGATGTTGAACTGAAGTGGTTTACCTAGTTACTAAATGAGCAACTACTTTTCCTGTTTGTATCCAGTTTATTCTGAATAGTGACCAACTGTCAGTATTCTGGTTACTTGAAAGACTTCGATTTTGGTGGAAAGTTTTTCTCCGACATACTGTTAAACACCAGTTGCAATAGGTTTTCTCGGACATGATGTTCAATACACTGGTTAGTTGAAAGAGCTTATTGGGGCCTCCGACATGCTGTACAATACACTGGTTAGTTGAAAGACCTTTACTGGGCATCCGACATGCTATACAATACACTGGTTAGTTGAAAGACCTTTACTGGGCATCCGACATGCTATACAATACACTGGTTAGTTGAAAGACCTTATCGGGGCCTCCGACATGCTATACAATACACTGGTTAGTTGAAAGACCTTATCGGGGCCTCCGACATGCTATACAATACACTGGTTAGTTGAAAGACCATATCAGGGCCTCCGACATGCTATACAATACACTGGTTAGTTGAAAGACCTTATCAGGGCCTCCGACATGCTATATAATACATTGGTTTGTGGACAGAAATGACAGACAATACTTATAATTAAATTTGAAAAATACTTGCAAATATTAACAGTAAATGAAAACAAAATTGTCATCTCTGGGGTAAATGGGGATAACCAGCCCAGCATGTCACCTCATTAGTTCCGTCCCTGTATTAGTTACCTGCTAAAACAGGCTGCTAATGACAGTTGCCAGTCACTGAAGCAGGCAGTAAAATGAGATCATTCTTTGTCCAATTATTAAATGCTTATACGTATATCTTCATTTACATATGGTTAAATCAATTTTTAAACAATTTTGGGGTGTCGTTAAACATTCATTCATTCATTTTTTAAACAAGTTTATGAATGCATGTATAATATACATTTTACATTATTGATACCAGTTTCAGAAACTTGTTTTCCTTCTCACTTTAAATAAAGCAAAAATTACTGCTTGGGACATTGAAAACACTGAACTACGTATGTTACAAAGGTGTAACTACTAAATGTATCCAACTAGAAATCACTGCTTGGGACATTGAAAACACTGAACTATGTATGTTACAAAGGTGTAACTACTAAATGTATCCAACTAGAAATCACTAGTGCTGCAACGATAAACCGGTATACCGGTATACCGCGATAATTGATCAGCTCGATACGAACCGCGGTACAGTTTTGCGTATCACGATTTTTATACGCTATTTTTTTTCCTTGTATTTTATTTGACTTGAAATAGGCAAATAAACAAACAAAAACCACATCATTTTATTAATTGGTGGTGACAGGAAGTGCAACTATCACGTTAAGCGTAGTCGGCTTACTTGTTGGCATACGAAGTGATAGGTCGGTTATACTTGGTTCTGACTTCTAAACAAAACGTGTTTAATGTCCATTGAAAATAACCAGTTAACGATAATTACAAATAAATGTTTTGTTACTTACACATTATCATTCATTGTTCATTTACGTTGGAATACGGCTACGGCTATCATCTTCAAAGAAATAAACCAACAAGTGAGAATCACAATTCGCTGTTTTTCACTGAACTCAGAATACTTCAGCCGATCGTTCAAAATACCTCGGCTAATAACCTCGGCTCTGGTTTGGTCGATCTGCCGAAACATAGCGACTCAATACGTACATTTCCGTGTTAAGCGAGCAGCAACGGAAAAGCCCGATAGTAAGTAAGGATTTCCGAATGTGACAATTTATAAATAGTTTGACACCGTCACACCGGTGTTCTAGTAGACAAGTATTGTGTTAAAAAATAAAAATATGGCCTAAAACATTTAGCCTGACAGCTGAAACTAATAAAAATCATTAAAAAGTTATGCCTTCTGTTTTCATTAAAAAAAAAAACCAACCCATAAATATTAAATTTAAATAATATCAACTATATTGCAATACATATTGCAATACGGTTTCTTATATCGCAATATATCGCAATACGGTTTTGACCGTATCGTTGCACCCCTAGAAATCACTGCTTGGGACATTGAAAACACTGAACTATGTATGTTACAAAGGTGTAACTACTAAATGTATCAAACTAGAAATCACTGCTTGGGACATTGAAAACACTGAACTACGTCTGTTACAAATGTGTAACTACTAAATGTATCAAACTAGAAATGAAAATATTTAAAAAAATCATTTCTACATAAATATTTTTTATTGAATATCATTTTTTTGGTCTCTGTAGATTTATATATATTGTTTATCGTGCATTATTAATACATCTATTAACAAGTATGTGATAGATGGGGGTAGGGGGTGGGGGGGGGTTGGGGGGGGGGTTGTTTGGGAGATGGGTGGGTATTTGTGTGTGTGTGTGTGGGCAGTGCCTATTGTACAACATAAGATATTCCATAAAACATGTTAGGCCCATAAATGCTGATAATGCAACCTAGATATCCTAATAACAAAGCTACAATGTACATTGAAATATGTGAACTTTATTTATCACTGACATTTTTTGCATAATTATAAAATTATTAGCCTAATTATAACAATATTTGCATAATTATAACATCTGGCTTTTAACAAATAAAAACTAAATATAACAAATATTTCAACTAAATTTTCCATAAGATAATTGACAAAAACATGTGCATTTGTCCCGATTTAACAATTTCCTAAAAAAAACAACAACCACACAACAAATGTTTGTTTTTTCACTTGAAGTATAACCACCTCTGCATCAGTCTATAATCATTTGGAGAATAAAACATCTGGAAATATTTCAGCCCATTTTCTTGCATTTTAATTTATTTTGTGTCACATTTTTAGCTAAAACTAGCAAAGAAATTCAGCTCTCCTGGAGTTTGAAGAACAGTAAAGTCACGACTGATAGTGTTACATCATCAGTCTGTTCAAACCAATACTACGTGGAATAACTATCATCGTTATTATTTAAATTAAAAATTAAATATAATGCTTATTATTGGATATAACATGATTAAAAACGATTCTGAAACAATGAATATAAAATATTTGATATACGATTGCTCTACAGGTGGCATCTAGAGCACTGTGTATGATGGGAACCAGTCTATGGGTGTGGTGTGAAGCGGAGATAGGATTTCTGGGAAGGCACTTTAGTTTCCTCGAATCCCTTGGGAAACAGTTTCTTTGCCTCATCGTTGGAAAGACTAGGCACCACCATACACTTGCAGCCAGGCTGAAAAAAAAAAAAAAATTAGTCGCAGAACATCCGTACATAAGGTATCTATATCCAGACGAGGTTCAAACACTAACACTCACAACTGTACATTACTGACAATGGAGTCTTGAATATGTCAACTGAATCATAGATCCTAAACCTAACCCTCACAACTGTACATTACTGAGAATGGAGTTTTGAATATGTCAACTGAATCATAGATCCTAAACCTAACAGTCACAACTGTGCATTACTGAGAATGGAATCTTGAATATGTCAACTTAAACATAGATCCTAAACCTAACACTCACAACTGTACATTATTGAGAATGGAGTCTTGAATATGTCAACTGAATCATAGATCCTAAACCTAACACAACTGTACATTACTGAGAACGGAGTTTTGAATATGTCAACTGAATCATAGATCCTAAACCTAACAGTCACAACTGTACATTACTGAGAATGGAGTTTGAATATGTTAACCGAATCCTAGATCTTGAACTTGACACTCACAACTGTACATTACTGAGAATGGAGTTTGAATAACACTAAATATAGAGCAAAAGATGGTTTTGAACAACATCTCATATTAAAAAGGATCAGAATATTATTTGTTTTTTTACATGATTATAGGCATCATATATAACTAATTTTAAGTAAATGAATAAATCAAGACAACCAGGAATTAATTAATAAATCAGTTGGATCTTAACAATAATAAATGCTGATCAGTTACGTTTGAGATCAAAAGCATTAGCCCTACAATTAAAGAACTAAGTTTTTAATATTAACATCCTTAAGTTGGTGACTTATGTTGAAAAAAATCTAAAGTTTTATACAAAATTAGGTTGTATTCTTTAAAAATAAGAAACCAAACTAATACTACCTTCCAGTCAACAGGTGTTGCAACTTTTTGCTTGGCTGTCAGCTGCAGACTGTCAATTACACGAAGAATCTCACTGTAAACAAAAACATCGGAGTTAATCATAAACAATACACACTAAATTATGAGTTCAATTATAAACATAGTCACATTAATGATTAAATTGGGAGTTAATTGTAAACATAATCACACTAAATTATGAGTTAATAACAACTAACCACCTTAAATTAGAAGTGAATGACGTAATCACATATATAATTACATGATCTGACAGTTCAACTATTATGTAATGCAAAACTTAGCATTTTTTATCCTGCCTCTCCTTCCATGTAACATTCTGTAATGCTACGACCACTTCCCTTCTAAAATGACATAATGCTTGTCAATACCACCACCCTCTACTTTCTGTGAAATTACCACATAATTTACCATTATATTCGATTAAAACATTAGGATATAATAATAAAAATAAACCAATTCTAATCTTATTGCTCAATCTATCGATTTTTAGCCTAATTTTTCCCTTCTATTAAAAGAACTAAAACATTTCTTCTTTGCTGAACACAAAACATATCAACTTTTTAACTTTTGCCTTTACTTCTTAATTTTGATTTTATCAATCAACATAAACATAACCATCAGGTATGGATTTCCTATGCATTTAAAAAAACTTTTAACAGTAAGTCATAGATTTTTGGCACCTAAGCTGCATGGCCAGGACAGCATGCTTGAACCATAATTGAATACAGGCAAACAAGCACATTACAGTCACATGCTTGACAACTACTACATCAAAGGATATGGTATGTGCTATCATGTCAGCAGATAAAACAAAAGTGGATGAAGTACAAGATATGTCTGTCAAAAGTAGGTCATGGTAATTTAGGTATGGTATGCAACACACTGCCATCCCAAGTTGTAGTTGCATTCAAGATTTGATGATCCTATATGAACTGATAAGGAAAGATATGGCCTGTACAAAGATTTACTTTAATGTGAAGTAATGCATGAAAGGTAGGTCACAGTGACCTAGTTATGGTATGTGACACACAACCATCCCAAGTTGTACTTGCATGTAAAGTTTGATTATCCTGTATGAATTGATAAGAATGATATGCTCTAGAAACGAAAGGTTTACAGACGGATAACACCATTCAATACCATCACCTGTCAAAGACAGGCATATCAAAAGATATGATGGGGGGGGGGGGGGGGGGGGGGGGGGTGGATAGACTGCTTTGCCTAAGGTGTTTTGGTCATCAGTTGAAACCCCCTCAACACACTCACTGTTTCTGTCCCTATATATGTTTGTGGTATGCTCTGTTCTATCTGTGGGAAAAGGCTAACTGAGATATGTAGCAGGTTTCTTGTGAAGATTATGTGTTACATTAATTAATGAATTTCTCTAGTGGTGTTGTTAAACAAAACATACTCTATAAACGACTACTAATCAGTAAGAGTAGGATGTATGTGGCAACAGTGGATTTGATCTGTGCGAGACAAGCCATTAATGAATCCAACCAATACAACTGGTACGCCCATTCTGGTTTATCAGATTAGAAGCTGCCTGCCTGTTTTTTTCACACTAATCCACTGTGTGATCTGAGTAGCTTAGACAGACCAATTGCAAATATACAGATGGAAAGAAATAAAGGATCACACAGATAGCAACAACAAATAATGACTGCATTAAAAATCAATTCATATTGTCAGAGGTTGACTGGGAATATATACCGTATATTGCCGTGTATTAGCCGACTCCTTGGATAAGCCGACCTCTTAGTTTGACCCTAAATATCCAGTACAAAATCATCGGCCTTGTGTATAAGCCGAAGTCATCTTTTGTCCAGCTGTATGTTGTATCGATTTCAATAATACTGTCAACAAATAGACATGAGCTTTTCTTGTTCATTACATTTGTTTTCCCTTTAATTATTACAAACACGGTAATCGCGATCGCAATCAACCATCAATGTGGCAATGCTAACATCTACCATGCCGTGAAAAATAATTTAGAATTGATAAAGCATAACAGGAAAATAAATAATTCAAGCTGTAACAACATATCACTGCACATAAGTAATTAATTTATTCACTGGACAGCAAAAAGTAAAATCATTGAGGCATGTTTAATCCCTCACCACACACACAGAAACGAAAGATCATGCGGTCCGTAACTGCAGCTGTTCACTGTATATGGTATGGTCATGTGACAATAGTGGGAGTAATTATCTTCCTGAAATTCATGTTGTTTTTTCAGTTGGTAATGTTAATAATGAGCACCCTCCCAACAAAACAATAATATTAGAAATATAATACTTGTTTGAAGAAAAAACACCGTTTTGTATCTTAAACTTGCTATATGAAAGACTGGTCCCAGCACAGATCAAACAAAGATGGTGGACAGTTGGAAAGAATACGTTTTTTTTACCATTGAAATGACAATAAAACAAGTAATTTTTTATTATTATTTATCAAACTTATAATGCATTCAAGAAGAAAAAACTGCTTAATATTGCATGATGGCGTGTTTTATTTATACTGTGCACAAATTATTGTTACATAATCTGTGAAAGGCTAAGGGTCTGATCAAAATTTGTAAATCAGTCTGGAGTATTTTGGATCGAAATTTTATGCTCCAATTTGTTGCCTCCATGTATAAGCCGACTCTCTTCTTTTGGAAAGTGTTTCTAGACTTCAAAAGTTGGCTAATACACGTCAATATACGGTAGGCAGCACATTAAACACTAGACATTCAATCCCACATTACAACTTGGTATGAAATACAGACATTACTACGCTAGTTGTGAATTAAATTTGGTCTACAATTTGATGTGTTCCCTTATTTCTTTCCATCAGTATATGTCATGGACAGAAAACCCCACACACTATCGCTGTGACTGCAGACTAATATTATCTATAATGATGGTCTTGGTTGTGCACTTAGTGGTGAGGACCTCAAGGTGAGATAATAAAGTTACAAGGTCAAAGAGAGGACGAAGACTAGACTTACTCAAAGTTCCTCCCGGTGGTGGCAGGGTACAGGATTGACAGCTTCAACTTCTTGTCTGGGCCCACAACGAACACCTTGAACATACAACATGAACGAATGAACAAACAAACGAATCAATGAACAAACAAACAAATGAACAAACAAACAAACAAACAAACAAACAAACAAACAAACAAACGAATGAATGTCTAATGGCACATAAATACATTGGCTATTGTGTGTCAAACAAAAGTAGAACACTTCAATAATACATAAATCACAAACAGGTTAAAAATCTACATTTTCTAGTTAAGATATATTTAGAAAAGATATATGCATTACTGCTGAAAGAAAACTGTTGGTGTTAACAGTGTATGTTTAAATCAAATATAAATATTTACCATACTTATATACAATTTTCAGTATTTCCATAAGATACGAAACATACTCGTTTGGTACTCTTCAACTATACATCAAAACTTTTCATATTGTATCATTAATATACGATTTGTACACTTATAAAATAATTGATAAATTTTAACAGTCTGCAACAGCAATCCTGTAGAACTATTAAAATGTCAAATTCAGGGATGAAAGCAGCCCCTGACAAAAAAAGGCTGAAATATTTTTCAGCTGAGGACATGCACATTTATTATTTTAATTTTTTTTTAATTTGGTGCACCAAAAAGGTGGAATTCTGCTGAAAGCTGGCTAACTTTTATTCTTGCAAACTTATCTACAATAGTACTTGATAAACCTATACTAAAAAATTTATCTCAATATTTTGAGGCATTGAGGGCCATAAAAAATGTGTAAATCGTCATGAAGGTCACAAATGGTCTGTAACCATACATGATAAATCTATACAAAAAATCTAAGCTTAATATATCAAGGCATTCTGAAAAAACTATCCGGAGAACTATGTGGGACAGACGGATGGACATACAGGACGGACCGATAGGCAACTAATAACAAGTTATAAGAACTGACAGCTCGCGCAGTGAGCGGCATCCCGGCGCTGTCCTTTTCGTCAGGGTCGACCATCCCCAGCTGCACGGCCAGCTTTCGGTCCTTGTCCGAGATGATCGGGTACGGGAACTTCTCAGACGCCTTGCCCACGTAGCTCATCACATCCTGAAAACACAGTGACCAGGGCTTATCAGTGCATGTTTATGTAGGGGGGGAGGGACGGAAGGGGTAGGCCCACGTAGCTCATCACATCCTGAAAACACAGTGATCACGGCTTATCAGTGCATGTTTGTGTAGAGGGGGGGGGGGGAGGGAGGGAAGGGGTAGGCCCACGTAGCTCATCACATCCTGAAAACAGTGATCACGGCTTATCAGTGCATGTTTGTGTAGGGGGGGGAGGGAGGGAAGGGGTAGGCCCACGTAGCTCATCACATCCTGAAAACACAGTGACCAGGTTTTATCAGTGCATGTTTGTGTAGGGGGGGGAGGGAGGGAAGGGTAAGGCCCACGTAGCTCATCACATCCTGAAAACACAGTGACCAGGGCTTATCAGTGCATGTTTGTGTAGGGGGGGAGGGAGGGAAGGGGTAGGCCCACGTAGCTCATAACATCCTGAAAACACACAGTGATCAGGGCTTATCAGTGCATGTTTGTGTAGGGGGGGAGGGAGGGAAGGGGTAGGCCCACGTAGCTCATCACATCCTGAAAACACAGTGATCAGGGCTTATCAGTGCATGTTTGTGTAGGGGGAGAGGGAGGGAAGGGGTAGGCCCACGTAGCTCATCACATCCTGAAAACACACAGTGATCACGGCTTATCAGTGCATGTTTGTGTAGGGGGGGAGGGAGGGAAGGGGTAGGCCCACGTAGCTCATCACATCCTGAAAACACAGTGATCAGGGCTTATCAGTGCATGTTTGTGTAGGGGGAGAGGGAGGGAAGGGGTAGGCCCACGTAGCTCATAACATCCTGAAAACACACAGTGATCACGGCTTATCAGTGCATGTTTGTGTAGGGGGAGAGGGAGGGAAGGGGTACGCCCACGTAGCTCATCACATCCTGAAAACACACAGTGATCAGGGCTTATCAGTGCATGTTTGTGTAGGGGGAGAAGGAGGGAAGGGGTAGGCCCACGTAGCTCATCACATCCTGAAAACACAGTGATCAGGGCTTATCAGTGCATGTTTGTGTAAGGGGAGAGGGAGGGAAGGGGTAGGCCCACGTAGCTCATCACATCCTGAAAACACAGTGACCAGGGCTTATCAGTGCATGTTTGTGTAGTGGGGGGGGGGGGGGGGGGGAGGGAGGGAAGGGGTAGGCCCACGTAGCTCATAACATCCTGAAAACACAGTGACCAGGGCTTATCAGTGCATGTTTGTGAAGGGGGGGAGGGAGGGAAGGGGTAGGCCCACGTAGCTCATAACATCCTGAAAACACAGTGACCAGGGCTTATCAGTGCATGTTTGTGTTGGGGGAGAGGGAGGGAAGGGGTAGGCCCACGTAGCTCATCCACATCCTGAAAACACACAGTGATCACGGCTTATCAGTGCATGTTTGTGTTGGGGGAGAGGGAGGGAAGGGGTAGGCCCATGTAGCTCATTACATCCTGAAAACAAACAGTGATCAGAACCACCAGCATAGAGATATTAGCAGTGCAGGTTTGGGGAGGGGCAGTAGGAGGACTTATCAATGCAGGTTTGGGGAGGGGAAGTGGGGAGGACTTATCAATGCAGGTTTGGGGAGGGGCAGTGGGAGGACTTATCAGTGCAGGTTTGGGGAGGGGCAGCAGGAGGACTTATCAATGCAGGTTTGGGGAGAGGAAGGGGATGGTATTTTATGGATAACCTGTATGAAACACTGTATGAAAGTGAAAGTCGGTTACAAATAAAACAACAAAAAACAACACGGGTACTCAGATTGGCCCAAGAGTTATGGTTGCACATTGGTCAAAAAACGTGGCCTCCCATTCACAATATATGAATTGTATCAACCAAAATCATATCGTAAGTCCTGAATGAAAAATATTAAATATTATGGACAAATAGTGAAAAACATGGAAACAATGAATAGATAATTGAAAATCTAAAATTTCTGGATAGATTTGGAATTCCCCGGTAAATCTGGAACATTTTTAAATTTCTGAATCTTTAATATGTGGAACATAGTGTGTCAAAGTTACAGTGGTTCAATTAACATTTCCTGGCATCATGGATGTTAGTTTACAAGAATATAGAACTGATTACTTTTGCCCAGCCATTGTGGTCCTCAACAGAGTCACATGACAAGGCAATGACCTTGACATTTCTCTTCTGAAACTCTGGCAGCAAGGTGACGACCCGACCTAGTTCTGTGGTACACACTGGGGTGTAGTCAGCAGGATGTGAGAACAAAATAGCCCAACTGTAAAGATAAATGTTATTTATTATTATTATTATTATTACTCCTGTAAAAACAACAGAATAGTCCCAACAGTAAAAGATAAATGTATATACTCTTTCCATAAATGTACCGGTAAGTGATGTCATGGGGGGGGGGGGGGGGGGGCACTCGGGAGTATTTTTGAATTTAATGATTAACTTTATAATGAAGTAAAGTTAAAACCAGACAAAATATTGTTTTGCCAACTTGTATCAATTAGGAGATGACATTACATGTTTACATTTCCAAAAACATATTTCAGTTTTATGAAAACAAAAATGAAAATCCAGCAGCTCATAATTTTATTAATAAGTTAACCTTTAAATACTAGTATCACAAATTTGTATTTTAGAAGAGTTTAACATAAATGTGTTTAGATGACAAACAAATCTTATTTTCCACAGACAATATGTCTATGGTGGCTTTCACTGTTTAACAATGAAGAATCCCATTCATCCATGTATATACCGGCCTCTGTGGCGTCGTGGCAGGCCATCGGTCTACAGGCTGGTAGGTACTGGGTTCGGATCCCAGTCGAGGCATGGGATTTTTAATCCAGATACCGACTCCAAACCCTGAGTGAGTGCTCCGCAAGGCTCAATGGGTAGGTGTAAACCACTTGCACCGACCAGTGATCCATAACTGGTTCAACAAAGGCCATGGTTTGTGCTATCCTGCCTGTGGGAAGCGCAAATAAAAGATCCCTTGCTGCCTGTCGTAAAGAAGAGTAGCCTATGTGGCGACAGCGGGTTTCCTCTAAAAACAGTGTCAGAATGACCATATGTTTGATGTCCAATAGCCGATGATAAGATTAAAAATCAATGTGCTCTAGTGGCGTCGTTAAATAAAACAAACTTTACTTTCATCCATGTATATATGCACTGAGAGTCAAAACAAAAGTTTACACCTGGTACTTTATTGAACTTATGAATCACAATTTGTAAATCCAGAATGAAAAGCAATGCTTCAGTTTTTGCTATATTGTTGATTTTGGAATAGACCAACATAGAGGTGCTCCCCCCCCCCCCCCCACTCCCCCAATGATGTCATGCACCATGGCCGCCACCTTAATGGGAAAGGTCTATAGACCCTATATACTTTCAACTAATTTTTATTCATCTCTTTAATGTACTGAGGCACATGACAGGTCACGGGGTATTCGATTGTATTCATGGATGAAGTCAACCATGACCTGCTCACGATATCCTGAGAGTTGAACAAAGAGAAAACACTCGGAGTGTGTAGATATCTTCAAAGCTACAAAGAACATGTTTGTTGGTCGATGATCAGACAAAAATAAACCTACATTTAGTTAACAATGTGCCCTTGAAGAAAGAGTCACGTTCGCAGTATTTATTGCTTTATTACCGACTAGGTCGGTGTTCAACTCCGCAGCATGTGACTTCACCTGGTTTGTTACTCACTTACATCTCCAGTGACTCAACAAATTTAGCCTTAATCTCTATACATGTGGTCATATGGGGTTATATTGACTTTATATATTGACTTTATACAGGGACTTTATACAGTGACTATATAATATAGTGACTTTATACAGCGACTTTATATGGAGTTAAAGGAGCTTAACTAAAGTTGCATAATGGCAGTTTCCTGCTAAATGTATTTATTAAAAATATATAATCCCACTGTCCCCTTTCTCTCCTTTGAATACCATCACATTTCTTCCAACTCTTATTTTTCAACTTCTTTCGCTGTCCACCTCCACATCACAGTCCTCGCCTCTCCAACTGCAACAGGTGCTTGTCTCTTGTGGCTATATGTGCCACACAACTGTTATTTCCCATCAGCTTTAGTTGTTGGCTTAGTCTGACCACTTCAGGGTGTTCAGTAGTAACTTCTGGCATTGTTAAGAGACACTTGTAACCACCTATTATACTCCCCTACTACCGGCGGCCATTTGTATTTATTAATTTAACTCGACTACATGCCCATAAAAAATAACAACTAAATAATTTCAAAATACTAGTAGAAACAAATAATTTAATAGGAAAATGGAAGTCAGTCTTGAGGAGTTACTTTAGAATGTACACATTTACTCTTTTTCTCTCTCTCCCTCCCTCCCTCCCTCGCACTCACCCACCCACCCACCCACCCACCCACCCACCCACTCACTCACTCACATTTCCCCCCCCTACCAATACAAAAGGAAAAATGAAGGCCAAAGTATAGGGATTGAATGGAGGCATCTGTCTGAAAAAACCGGCCTCGGTGGCGTCGTGGCAGGCCATCGGTCTACAGGCTGGTAGGTACTGGGTTCGGATCTCAGTCGAGGCATGGGATTTTTAATCCAGATACCGACTCCAAACCCTGAGTGAGTGCTCCGCAAGGCTCAATGGGTAGGTGTAAACCACTTGCACCGACCAGTGATCCATAACTGGTTCAACAAAGGCCATGGTTTGTGCTATCCTGCCTGTGGGAAGCGCAAATAAAAGATCCCTTGCTGCCAATCGGAAGAGTAGCCCATGTAGTGGCGACAGCGGGTTTCCTCTCAAAATATGTGTGGTCCTTAACCATATGTCTGACGCCATATAACCGTAAATAAAATGTGTTGAGTGCGTCATTAAATAAAACACTTCTTTCTGTCTGAAAAACTAATATATCACTCTATATGAATATCATTCTTCACATAACTTTCAAATGTCCTTCACCTTGACTGGAGATTATATTCACGTGACTGGGAGTGAAATACCCACCAGGTAAATAATCACAGCCCCACCAATATGATCGAGAGAAATCCATTAACAGATTCAAGAGCTAAACACTCAAATAGAATTATTTTTTTAATTTAGAGCACATTGATTTATTGATCATCGGCTATTAGATATCAAACATCTGGTAATGTTGACATATTCTACAAGTGCTACATGTTCCTATTAGTAGCAACGGACATGCACCATCACGCAGACAAGATAGCACATACCATGGCCTTTGGTGCACTGGCTGTAATGACAAACAGCCCAATGGGTCCACCAACAGGGATCGATCCCAAACCAACCATGCATCAGGCGAGCATACAGAAACATTAAGCAAACTGTAAACGATGACGTCCTTCTCTGGACTGGGGTCACATTCGTCTTGGAGTTGATGGCAATGATCCAAACCAACCATGCATCAGGCGAGCATACAGAAACATTAAGCAAACTGTAAACGATGACGTCCTTCTCTGGACTGGGGTCACATTCGTGTTGGAGTTGATGGCAATGATCCATACCAACCATGCATCAGGCGAGCATACAGAAACATTAAGCAAACTGTAACGATGACGTCCTTCTCTGGACTGGGGTCACATTCGTCTTGGAGTTGATGGCAATGATCCAAACCAACCATGCATCAGGCAAGCATACAGAAACATTAAGCAAACTGTAAACGATGACGTCCTTCTCTGGACTGGGGTCACATTCATGTTGGAGTTGATGGCAATGATCCAAACCAACCATGCATCAGGCGAGCATACAAAAACATTAAGCAAACTGTAAACGATGATGTCCTTCTCTGGACTGGGGTCACATTCGTCTTGGAGTTGATGGCAATGATCCATACCAAATATAAACACTATATATCTATATCTATATATATATATATATATATATATATATATATATATATATATATATATATACAGTTATATATATATATATACAGTTGAATCTCGTTGGCTCGAACCCCGTCGGTGCTCGAGAAAGTGTTCGACCCATCGGGTAGTTCGACCGAACCATTCGGTCAACATCGGATATTTCCGTAACATAAGTTAGAAAGTTGAATTAGATAGGTGTCAGGACGTTTTGGCCCCAGTACATGTTCGGCTCCAGTACAAAATTCATCAATGTGTTATATAACAAAATATCAGAGTGAAAGGATTCATTAGAAATTACTCCAGTGATGCAGAAACCCTTGCCGAAGTGATGATAGCGGAGTACCTCGCCCCTGGTTTCATTGAAAACTGGTCTGGTAGAAGTGTTCAGAGTAACGCTTCCCGCCGAGGCCAATTGTTTTACTGGTATCACGCTTCATCGAAAAGGCACCGTGACACTAGCTGTACTTGAAAAACTTTTACCAATAGCTGCTGGCTGAACACACAACATGACAGGTATGGCAAAGAAAGGATCGCTTGGCTAGTGTCGCGATTCTCCGATCCATCTATAACTCGTTTCGCCTAAATTATTATAATCCAAAGGCTGTAATATCCAACTGCGCAAGCATGGCAATTGTAGGTCCTTTTCGGTGGTTTTCCATTTGACATTTGATGCATCACCAGTTCGAGGGAAATATAGCTAATAACACAGACGGGACCAATAATTTAGTTCGAGCGAAGGCTTATAGTCGACTCTGGACGTATTCGACCCATCATCAGTTAATATAAGGGTTTACCGGACAAAAAACTCGGGACTTCGTTTTTGGTTTGAGCGTTGCGGTGTGATCGACCCTTCCGAGGTCGAGCCAACGAGATTCTACTGTATATATATATATATATATATATATATATATATATATATAGTGTTTATATTTGGTATGGATTATTGCCATCATATATATATATATATATATACTGTAAATCTACTATGTATTGCGTCATGAAAGTATTGCGAGTAGTCAACAATGGCCAAAACTGCGTGTAGAAAGTACTGCGACCTCAGCTGATAGAACTGTATTTAAAACTTAACACAATAACGTTGTTTTATCATTAGCCGCAAGAAGTGAAAACTTAGACCACGTGTTTTTTCAGTTAATTGGCAAGCTGACATTTTGAGCTAAGCATGTCCACAGATGCAAATCTTTTCTTGACTTGTTACGCAAACGGTCATTCGAAATTAGATTTGTTCAGCCAATGGATCTGTCCGTGAACGGAGATATTAAATCTGCCATGAAGGAAAGGTTTACTCAGTGGTATGCTGATACTGTAGCTAAGAACTTGAAAGAAAAGAATGACAAAGGTGTTGACTTAAGAACAAGTGTGATCAAAGCCTATTCATGCTCGGTGGGTTGTGGCCTGCATGGATCAGTTGTCGAAAGACAAAGAAATGATTCTCAGGGGATGGCGCTTGGCAGGATTACTAGGCCAAAGTGAGTAATTGTGCAATTTACAAAAACTGAACATGTTTGCTTATGACTGGTTGATTATTAAATTACTAAATAAAACTGATTTTTAATTATTTTGATACTTTGGTTTTTCTTTTCTTTTTTCTTTTTTTAAAAGAGAAAAAAATCACCAACGACATAATACTGCGTGGAGAAAGTATTACGATCTTTAGTTCGTTGCAGTTTTCGCAGTACTTTGTTGTTCGCAGAACTTTCTGTATTTACAGTATATATTAATTCAAGAATTCAAGTGCTAAAGCAATTGGAGAAATTTAAACAAACTTTATCAAATTATATAGTAGAGCTGGGCGGTATTGGTATCATTGTCAATATGAATTTACCAAGCAAAATTTTTGTATTACCAAATTTTTTGTATTAAAAATGTTTTACATCATTTTACATCATTTAGTCCAGCATTAACAATATATCTGACGAAGACAAAATAGCACAAAAGAAGAAAGAGATGAAGGCCTTGTGTATGGAATGTTTATTTTTTTTTAGATGAAATTAGCGGGTGAGACTAATTAACTCATGCATTTAAAGTAGAGTATACCGAAAATAACGCTTCATATCCGTACTGATATTGTGTCAATACCGAATACCACACTGATATTGAGGTAAATCACCTCTAAAATACTGATACCAATACCCAACCTCAAATTTCAATACCACCCAGCTCTGTTATAGAGATTCTGTTTTTCAAATCCTGCAAATTAAAAAAAATCACCAATATTATTAGAAAGAATGAGCCAATACTGTGATGAACTAAAATTGTGTGACTTTATGACAAAAACCATTATTTCCCCTCCTTTCTCCCTTACATTATATTTTTACAGGTGTAGTTAAATTTGTCTCAAAACATGACTGGTCACAGATGACAATGCTTTTTTTATACAACAGTTTATAAACTGTATCACAGATGATGACAGTGCAATAATACCCATACAATGTGTTGAACTGAAAAAACCTGTTATTTCATACACGACTGCCTTCAGTGTTATTCGTCAGAGATAATTTTAGGCTGTCCCACGTGGGTTTACTTACACGTTCAGCATTCTTAAAGAACTTAATGATGCGTTTCTATGTATTCTTTTTTTAAGTACCCCCATTATAATGCTCTGTAGAAAAAGAAAATCCCATTAAAACTATGAACTTCCACTGCAGGGTCTATCTACCCTAAACCAACTAGGATTGTGGGTGGGAGTGGGTAGTAAAAAATAATAATTTGGGACAGTAATAATTGCATAGGGTAAAAAAGAAAAAAGAAGAGTAATTTAAAACTAGAAATAACACTTGTTCATATTCATACGCCGCCCATCCACTGTGTGTGTATGAGAGAGAGAGAGAGAGAGAGAGAGAGAGAGAGAGAGAGAGAGAGAGAGAGAGAGAGAGAGAGAGAGAGAGAGAAGAGAGAGAGAGAGAGAGAGAGAGAGAGATGAGAGAGAGAGAGAGAGAGAGAGAGAGAGAGAGAGAGAGAGAGAGACAAAGAGAAAGAAAGACAGTGTGTGTATGTATGAGAGAGAGAGAGAGAGAGAGACAGACAGAGAAAGAGAGAAAGAAAGAGAGAAAGAAGAGAGAGAGAGAGAGAGAGTGTCTGAGTGTGTGTGTGTGTGTGTGTGTGTGTGTACACTTGGTATCAGTCTTTAAATTCTGCCAGCAAATAATTTGAGGAGACATAATAAAAACAAAAGAGACCATAAGTGCCACAAATAGGTGGTCAAGAGTTTCAAATTGGACACATGCTTTGACAAATTTAAAACAGCAGTTGTCATACTATCTTCTATCTAAAAATTTAACAAAATATCAATTGATTAATTTCCAAGATTTTAGTGTACATCCGTAGTTTTACCCTTCGTACCCTCTGGCAGAATTCCTGGGTATGGCCTTGAACTGAGGTAAAGCTTCACCCAGGCCTCAATAGGCCAGGTGATATAATCCCCACTACAATATGTAAAACCAAGATGATAGCAGGTTACATTCATTGTACCTGCACACAGTGACATACGACACACCATCAGCATACAGCACATTATCTGGTTTTATTCAACTTAAACAGATTGTGTTGTACAGCCTGTGGCATGTGTTGGGTCAATATAACTGGAAATGAAGTGTGTCTAGCCGGAGTTCTTGTCGTGTGACCTCACTTGAGAAATACTGGTGTACACAATTCACAATGTAGTCGGTACTCAGATCCTGGCCATACCCATTGTGTTCACATCTTTTTAAACATATATACATTTATATTTTTATAACAAAGTCATTCTGAGTTTCAGGGTGACTTTACTGGCTTCAGTGGCATAAAAACAGTTTGTTTTGTTTAAGAAAACCACTAGAGCACATTGATTTATTAATTATCATCTATTGGATGTACAACATTTGGTAATGTTAAGTCTAAGTAGAGTTAGAAAAAAAACTTGCTTCATTTTCTTTTCTCTAGTAGCAAGGAATCTTTCATACACACCATAACACAGACAGGATAGCACATAACACAGTCTTTGATAAACCAGTCGTGGTTCACTGGCTGCAACGAGAAATAGCCCAATGGGCCCACCAACGGGGATTGATCCTAGACCAACCACACATCAGGCGAACATTTTGCCACTGGGCTAGGTCTCGCCCTCGCATAAAAGCTGGTGGGTTCACATCCAGGCACTGGCTCTCACTCAAAGTGGGTTTTAACAACTCGGTGGGGATGTGCAAGGTCACAGTGCATGAACCATGATTGGATATAAGCATGAAATTAACCTGAAACTAAATTTGATTTACTAATAAGAAGTGCCTATATGATAAGACTTTAACATCAGGGCCGTAGCTAGGATTTTTTGTTTGATGAGGCAACAGAGTAGTTAATAGTCTAAAACTCCATAAACAGTTAAGATGAGAATTTTCTTTAAGTTTCTATAATGCTTTCCGGATTTTTTTTCTGCCCCCCTTGCCCCACTGCTAGCTACGGCCCTGAACATATTGCCTTAAGATTTGAGAGGAAACCTGTTACATTTTTCCATCAGTAACAAACGATCTTTTATATGCACCATCTGAAAGACTGGGCAGCCAAAACCACAGGCTTTGATATACCAATCGTAGTGCACTGGCTGGATCAAGAATTTGCAACATGTCGCACCGACGGGGATCGATCCTAGATCGATAGCGCATCAGGCACAGCGCTTTACCAATCGCCTACGTCCCGCCCCTGCATTTAAACAAAATTTGCACACATAATTAAATAAATTTTAAAGCCAAGTTACGCCTAGTCCAATACATCTGCCATAAAACTGTTCTGACAAATTATAGTTATTTCATCAATATAACAACTCAATTTGATGTCCGAATAAACTAACTTCACTAAGTGGTTAGCACCTGGAACTGTGGAAGTTACGCTTGTCTACGTGATCAGTTTATCACTAAAACAGTATGTCACTACGCTCTCTGGGACAGAATGGGCGTGACATAACAAAGTAGTTTAAAACTTGCCTGTCTCCCATCCAGTCATGGAATTGGATGTCGCCGGCTGTTGTCGGCGCTTTAAAGTTGGGGAACACATCTCCAAGATTAACCATTGTGATCTTCACACACGAGCACACTGTTACACAGTCGGGACGTTACGGCGCTGTGACCCACTCGGCGGCAGCCTTGATCTCACGAACCCAGCGATAAGTGACATATATATCCATGTCACGTGTTCAAATCCTTCAGTGACGTGCAACCACTTGCTGCAGTATCGGGAAATCTCACAAGCCTACACCTTTGTAGGGCCTATGATAGAATGTTTCCGGGAATTTGAATAGTTTTCTGAAATAGTATTCGAATTACAACCTAAATGAAAACTGCTCTGTCATCAGGCAAATAGGAACGGAATCTGAGGAGAGGAGAGGAGGGGGAGGGGGAGAGGGAGGAGAGGAGGGGAGGGGAGGAGGGGGGAGGCGGGGGGAGGGGGTCTACCGTGTGGGGAACACTGCTCTGTCATCAGGCAATTAGGAACGGTATCTAAAGGGGATGGATCTAGTTTGGGGGAGGGAGGCACAAGCCACATTTTTTAAATCTTTCCTTTAAATACAAAAGTTAAAAAAAAATTTGTTTAACAACACGACCAGAGGCTGAGCACATTGAGTTATATTATTCATTGGCTAAATTGGATGTCAAACATTGATAATTTTGACATATATCTTAGAGAGGAAACCCGCCACTTTGTTTCATTAGTAGCAAGGGATATTTTATATATTACCATCCCACAGACACGTCCTTTTATATGACAGTCGTGGGGCACTGGTTGGGATGTGAAAAACCCTAATCAGTATACTGAGATACACCAGTAAACAGGGCCGGATTTAGACCGGGGGAGGGGGGCACTTCAGGTTCGGGTGCCCCTCAACATAGAAATTAAATTACATGACAATAATTATTATTTTTTTACTAATTTTATAATTATTACATTTGTTTATAAAGGAAGCTCTTAGTAAATACATATTAATAGTAAATCAAGGTGCTCTAGTGATGTCTTTAAACAAAACAAACGTTTTTCCTTCTTAAGTGGAGGCATTTACCCCCCCCCACTCCGCCCCCCATATCGCCCCCATCCCCGATTTCTGTATGGGCGTGGGCCTGAATTATAGAGGACTCACTTGCATTGGCACCACACAACTCGCTCCCTTGGAAGTTCGACTCATTAGTCTTCGACAGCTCTCAAAAATAGCCTATTCAGGGCTAGAACTTAAATGCGGCAACTGCCGTCGGTGAGATATGAACGGCAGTCGGTCGGGGGCGTCACCGATGGCACTTTTGTGCCGCCGGATAAAAATTTACTGTCGTCGGTAAAGCTCACCGACTGCAAAATGTATAAACTTGTATGAAAATTATCTGCTAAAGTACTAATCAAAATTATACCCAGGTGATTTTCCAGTCTTACATATTAGTTATAAAAATACCTGGAATAAAAACCATAAAAATGTGTCGGTATTATCATGACCTGTTATGGTATTCAAACAACCGGTCCAAAAATGGCAATAAATGACTTGTTATAGATAGAAATATGAGATGGTATTTACAATTTTACTGGAAAACATATGTAATTAAAACACCACCGGGCTACGCCTCGCCCTGACCAGGGGAGCGCTTTACAACGCCTCGCCCCGACCAGGGGAGCGCTTTACCATCCGGGCTACGCATCGCCCCGGCCAGGGGAGCGCTTTACCACCGGGCTACGCCTCGCCCCGACCAGGGGAGCGCTTTACCACCGGGCTACGCCTCGCCCCGACCAGGGGAGCGCTTTACAACCGAGCTACGCCTCGCCACGACCAGGGGAGCGCTTTACCACCGGGCTACGCCTCGCCCCGACCAGGGGAGCGCTTTACCACCGAGAGAGAGAGAGAGAGAGAGAGACGGACGGACGGACAGACGGACGGACAGACAGACAGACAGACAACAAATAAACGAAAAACAACAAAAGAAGATAGTAATACGACCCCCCCCCCCCCCCCCCCCATCCCGAGTCAGGCCACCGATCTTATCGGAGGTCGGACTCGGGATGGGCGTGTTCGAAACCCTAGTGGTATATGGGCACGTTAAACTAGTTATCATCATTAGTAATACGAAGAAAAACTCACCTACCCTATTATTTGTTTTTCCAGCATGTTCCCGAAAATAGGCCTACAAAGTTTTAAAGTACTTTCTAAATTAGGATTTTAAACATTCATTCATCCATTTATTCATTCATTCATTCATTATTTGTTTATTTATTTTAAACTTAATTTTCATTCATATGGTTCAAACACGCTGTCCTGAACACACACCTCAACTGTCTGCATTGTCTGTTCTGGATAGTGGGCTAATGGTTAATTGCTAGTGGTGAAAAGTCGGTGTAGTGGCTTTACACCTCCTCAGTCGAGATGCGAACTCAGTGATTACCAGCCTGACAACCAAAAAAAGAGAAAAAAAGAGCAGAATTTACTCACAGCAGAATATATATGGCGGACCGGAAGTAGGCTGGGTGTAAAACTATTACACAAAAGATGTAGCAAAACTGATCAAAAGGATCAAAAGATGTCTAAAATACGTTTTAGACTTTTGACGTGACTAAGGAATGGACACGGGGAAACCCGATAATCAGGTAACTTTCATCATAAACGCTCACGGCTGCTCCATTTGCCTTGTAAATCAGGACACTGTGCAAAGGAATTTGGCAGTTTGCGAAAGTCACAGTGCATCAAACAGTTCCATCAAACATGAAACGAAACAGTTTCGGCATAAATTACAGACAATTTTTTTATGTTATTCAGTCCCCTATTTATATTTAATAAATGCAAATTGTATTTCTACAAATATAGTATCATAAAGATTCATATGTACACGGTAAACCTCGACTGTGTAGTAACCTGTAGTGTAGAGACAGTGTAGCCTGTAGGGTGGTGGATCATTTGATTGTCAAATCATATTTCTTTCAAGATTCAATAAAATGCCATCAACACTGACCTATCAATAACTATGCTATCAACATTGTAGCCCCAGGACTGCTGTTGGCAAGCTAGACGGATGTTTTGATGCTATAATCATCTTTATAGTCTTTTAGAGTCTTTGCTGTCAGAGATTTAACTCAATAAATAATGAAAAATCATCTAACCATGTTTGAAGAAAATAGTCTAATTTAAAAAACCAGAATTATTTACAAAATACAGTGTTCTCGCCCCATTTAAGCAGGGCGGCATGTCCCGCTATTGCATTTTGCCGCCCTACTTTTACGTTCTCCGCCCTCCTTTATTTTTCTGCGCCCCTCTTTATTTTCCAGCACCTATCTCCGCTATTTCCAAATGCACACTTTTTTCCACACACAACCCCAACAACAATAAAAAAAACCGAACCCCCCCCCCCCCCGATCAGTCTGCACACTGGACATCAAAGGAAACAAGCCGCATTGTGTACGAAAAAGCACTTGACGAAACATTTACGACAGTCACCGTACAACGTAATTTAACAGTATTTTTAACAGTCTCTATTTTGTCCCATACCTGTATCCATTTGTATGTTTAATACAAACAAGAAAAGTTATATTTTATTTGAGCAATGAAAACATTTTAATTTTTTTACGGATTCGGCAATCTCTGATTGAAAAAAGCTCACTTATTTGGCGCCAAATTTGTCACGTGATCAGAACGGTCATTCTGTCTTGTTTCTACTAACTATAGTCTGATATTTTGTCCTCCATTGCAGATATAATTGGTTTTAACTGATGATTTTTACTTTCTGTCATTTCTGTCATTTTGTTTATTCAGCAGTACTTTATAAAATATTATAAACTTTTAATTTTGGGGGATATCACCGCTTATAAAAACAACGGAAGTTGTAGTGTTTATCATTAAAATAATTTATTTTGGGTGCTAAATAATATATACACCGTCTGTACTAAAACGAAACTACTTTTTATCAGCTGGCGATAATATTTTATCACAGCGATCGATTCATTCAATGAAGATGGAAATAAAAAAAAATGTATCCGACATTAGGGGATCACTTTACAAACATCTTTATTGTTTTTTGTATATCTTGAAATCTTCATTAAAAATAATAATATTAAAACTTTGATCGGTTCAGCAAAACCGGAACTGCCCGTGATGTCAGACCGATAACATCTCCGGTTCAATTAAAAGACAAGTCTGCTTGTATTCCGTATAAACTTTTGTAGGCAAAATAAGAAGGTTTTTTTGCATAAAGTCAACCAGCACCCAACAGTATGGTAACCAAGCTCCCCCCCCTTTTTTTTGCTTTTCGTTTATTATTTTTAATTTTTTTTTTTTTTTTAAGGGTGTGGTGCCGTATGGCCGCCCTCCTTTAATTTTCACCCAGCGAGAACACTGAAATATAAAGTGAAATTATGATAAGGTAAACGTGCATTGTCTGGAATATTTTTATTATTTAAGCATTTAGAACAGAAAATCCCATTACATTTTGTGCATATAAGACGCCGCACTCCGAATTGGTTTCACTACACTGGCTTTTCTAAGTTAAAAATAAACCCAGTATTTTGAAAGTGGGACACTTTTGCCGGGCTCCCTCTGGGCTAAAAATAGTACGGTTCGACTATTGTTGCATTACAAAAACTGAGCGGATTCTAGCAGCCAATTCCTAGCAGCCAATTACGCTAGCAGCCAATTTCAGCAGACACTCATGGCGACATTCTAAACACCGTACTAATATGCCTTTCGATTGTTACATGTATTTCATACACTTTTAAACACACTGTTATGCTAATTTTTATTATTTACTACAACTTAAGAATTTTTGAGTTTTAAAGAGTATTCTTATACAATAACAACACAAAAACAAAATAACAACCAAGACTCATTTTCACAG
The DNA here is from genome assembly GCF_016097555.1 of Gigantopelta aegis. Classification (NCBI taxonomy): domain Eukaryota; kingdom Metazoa; phylum Mollusca; class Gastropoda; order Neomphalida; family Peltospiridae; genus Gigantopelta; species Gigantopelta aegis. The sequence continues at coordinate 1,812,156 of NC_054708.1, read as the reverse complement.
TCTTATTGTTATTAATATCCGTATAAATACAACTTAACCGTTTTATTAAGCACTTTTATAATATCTGAAGTATTACTTTAAAAATACGTCTGTACTACGGTAATATAGGATGTCCAACTAGTTTCGTATAGCCCACACCACAACACACATTATAAAAGGCGTATGAGTCCGGTGTTTAAAACGTCGCCAATGCGTGTCTGCTGTAATTGGCTGCTAGAATCCGCTCGGTATTACAAAATGGCGAGAATTGTTCTAACTGGCTAGTAAGCATTTGATGATATGCGTTAATGACGACAACTCGCGAGTGAATTAGAAGTGCAGTTATGCTTGTATTTGAACTTAGAACTTGATTGTATACGATTGAAACCAGACATTGCAGCTGTAATTGTTCTTGCAGGTCCATTTTAGGGGTGTTGTACCACCTTTAACATTTTGATACCACACACAACCCAAACGGAATGGTTTTGAAAATGCAATAGCTGATGTGCTGTCAATTTAGGATCGATCCCCATTGGTAGGTCCATTGGGTTATTTCTTGTTCCAGCCAGTGCACCCTGACTGGTATGTGCTATTCTGTCTGTGGAGTTGTGCATACTATTATTAGTAATGGAAACTTTTTATTGGGTTGGGTATGGTGTTATGGAATTGAATATTTACAATGTACGTCTGAATGCAACCGCTGTCGCTAGGTGGTATGGGGAGCCTCCCTCAAAAAGGAAATGGTTTAGTTTTACAGTGCTCTACAAAGCAAGTTCAAATTTACTCTTCCCTGGCCAGTAAAGTATAATATTTTAGTCGCCAGCCACTTATATTTAGTAGCCAGCTAATATATACTTGTCATTAAATCGATTCATCTGCCATTTTACGGCACATTACTAATGCCGTAATTGTTACTAGGACCACATTTGAATGAACTTGTGAAAGGGTAATTCCTAGTTGTTAAACAGTAATTACAAGTTACTGTTTGTGTCCGGTTCCACTAAAACAGTGAAGGACTATTAACTATCAGTATCAAATTCCGTACCCAATAATTTTATTAAACGAAATTAAGCGAATTACTATTTTAATGGCACTGCTAAGTTATGCATTTAAATTGCAGTACTCATTAAAAGTTAAATAAAAGCATTGTGATAATAATTACCAGGCTTCAACGTGTAGTTACCAATCGGCTACCTTACTTTTGGTTTAAATAATATTTATTTTTAGTCACATACTGCCTCTGTAAATACTGTTTTATAAATTATTGTGTCTTTAATGTCATCTAAAATCGAATCATGAAAATATAAACATGTTTTCATCCTCCACTGGTGAACAAGACTTCCGACGTGATTAAAACAACATTCACGACTGGAGACGTCATTATCGTGGAGGGACCCGTTATCATGATAAGCATGACACAATTGGAGCACAGAATAACGCATATATAAGTCGACATTTAAAATAATTAACGTTTGAGTTTGAAACAGACAAGTAAAGACACAGTGACTCAACAATCTCATTTTAATACATAAATAAAACCTGGGTCTAAATGGGATAGGACCGACTTGGTCCAAAAGTGAACTGGGGCCGAATTATTTCCAAACACTTGAAATTCAAGTTATGGGAGATAACATACCTCTCTTAACGTCGCCGTTATTCATAGTCCGATTAACTTGATTCAAACTTTTATTTTTCCAATAAACTACCAATAGAAAACAGGTTTTATGGAAGATAAATTGCTACTGGTCCACTGTGTTTTCCGATGTCCAGTTTTGTTTACAGATTAAAGCAAAATAATTGGACAGTCGCCAGCTGACAAATGTGATTTTATTTTTTAGATGCCAGGGAATGTTTTTAGTCGCCATGGCGAGTATTTTACTCGCTTTGTAGAGCACTGTTTTAGGGTCGGAGTTAAAAACAATCATAATTGTGTTAAAAAAATAAAATCTGCTAAAAATTTGGGTGTGGTGCCCGAGCAGGATAAGACTTTTGACAATAGCAGATAAAATTCTTGGTAAGTTTGATCAACTCCTCAGCTGCAAATTGTATATTTATTTCAGGATGATGTTACCAAATTCTGGCGAGAAGAACGGGAAGAGGGAGCAGTGTATAGTGCTTATCTGAAGAGAGTGACGTATAGGTCACAAGCAAGGGTACGTGTGATTTATAAAACACATATATCAATTGGCATTTTTAGGGATCAAAGACTATTTTTAAAGCCACAAAATTCTTAAAACTTTTGAATGTTGATGTTTTTAAATAATGTATATTTATGACTGTTTAATATGCAAAGTCTTCATATTGGACATTATCTTATGACTGAGTTTAATGTCTTGTCATTAATACTGTTGATACACACATAATTTGTAAATTAAAAGTCTGTTTCCACTTTGACACCGTATACCAGTTTATTCCTTTACATAACCAGTTATAATCATCTTTAAAAAAAATTAATGTGTGTTATAAAAATAATAAACGTTATTTAGAATCGTCTCTTTTTTGTTGTTGTTGTTCCAAGAGGTGTGACATAACCCTGTGGTAAAGCCATTGTTTGATGCGTGGTTGATATAGAACGATCCACGTCAGTGGGCTCCACAACTGATGTAGGTTGTGGTATGTACTATCCAGTCTGTGGGATTTTGGCATATAAACGATCTCTTGCTGCTAATCGGAAAGAGTAGCCCATTGTATGGGGCCAGCGGGTTACCTCTTATTAATTATCTGTGTGGTCCTCAACTATATGTCCGACGCCAAATAACCAGTATTACAAAATGAGCTGAATGTGTTGTTAAATAAAACATACTTTCCATAATATTTGGTTCCAAATGATTTGAAATAATTTAGATGAGAAAATGTCTTGTTTTGTTTTCCAGCTTGAGGATGAGCATGACCGTGAGTTTTCCCACTTGATGTGGGAGACTCAGAAGATTCGGGTGATAAAGGCTGGAACCTTGGAGAAACTTGTCGAGAGTTTGGCCACCGTCCGTGGGGAGCTGGACTCCACCTACGTCAACATATTCCTGGCAACATATCGAACATTCGCCACAGCTAGACAAGTTCTCGAACTCATAATCAAAAGGTGTGCCAAGATGTTTTTAAAAATAAAATAATTTTTACACTGTGGACTCAGTTTGAAGTGAAATACAAAAAAACATTACCTCAAATGGTCCTTCTGTATGTCTGTCCATCTGTCCTACATGTACTTTTTCTGACTGGTTTTCACTATGCATTAAGATATTGAGTGGAATTTGGAATACAGCTTTATTCCATGCAGTTACAGATCAAGTTAGACTTTCATAGGAATGTACCCATTTTTGATAGAATTTTGATCATATCATTTTTGATTTTCATGAGAATTTATTCAAGGGCTATAACTCAAAAATGGAATTGCTCCATGTTTGATTTTTATGGGAATTAATTCAAGGACTAGCTGTCAAAAATGGAATTGCTCCTTGTTTGATTTTTATGGGAATTAATTCAAGGACTAACTGTCAAAATTGGAATTGCTCCATGTTTGATTCTTATGGGAATTAATTCAAGGACTAACGGTCATAAATGGAATTGGCTCCATGTTTGACAGTTATGTCCACTTAACATAGCGGCCAGGTAGGGGACATGTATTGCTTTAGCACTACTCTCAGAATGTTGTTAATTTATAAATGGATGTAATGTCCCTGGGGGTGCATTTGGCAACAATAATACTTGCCAGGTGGTTTAAAGGTTATTGATGTTGTATTCCTGTCTTTATTACCCATAGGGTTAAAAATATCATGGTACATATCAAAGTGTTATGTCCCACTAGAATGCCAAGTGGGACATAACACTTCGACGTCATTCGACTGACACACTGAAACCTTACCGGAACATAAATCAAATGAATTTAGTGATATAAATTGAGTCGATTAATGGGTAATAAATAGGATATTAAACTCGCTACCAGTTCATATCATGTTTATGTCCCTTGTCAAATAATTTGCATTGTCACTCGCTAAGTCTCTTAACAATTAAAAACTATTTTACTCTGGACATAGCAGAATACGAAATGATTGCTCGTTTAATATCCTATAATTATTTGATGTTTTACTTTTTTGCAGATACAAAATCTTGAAGTCCTGTTACAAAGATGACAAAAGTGAAGTCAATGAACTACAATTAAAGTAAGTGAAAACCCTGTTAATGATTTATTTCTTCTTAACATTATTTTGAAGTGTAATTGTTGACAACACCAGCGTCTAAGTATGTACACGTATTTGTGTTTAGAATGCTGAGATACAGGTATAGCTTGAGCAGCCCTCTACATTGCAACCAATTTTGTCACATATGCGACCATTGTTTTCATTTGGTGACTGAAACTTTTCATACTATCTATATGAAAAATAGAAGTTGGTGCCATCTGGCTCCTAGATGGAAAAGTTAACATAAAGGCCTGCTTGAGACAATATATTTATTATATTGATACCTGTGTTTGCTTGTTATCGCCTGTGTTTATAATGGTTGTTATCGCCTGTGTTTATAATGTTTGTTATCGCTGTGTTTATGGTTGTTATCACATGTGTTTATGGTTGTTATATGTGTTTATGGTTGTTATCACATGTTTATGTATTCAGAACTCTGAGGTCTGTGATATCGGTGTGGCTCGACACATAATACATTATTATATTGATACCTGTGTTTATAATGGTTGTTATCACATGTGTTTATGGTTGTTATCACATGTGTTTATGTTTATATTCAGAACTCTGAGGTCTGTGATATCGGTGTGGCTCGACACGTACCCGGAAGATTTCCACGAAGATCCCGACTACCCGTGTCTGCATCTCCTCGAGACGTTTGTCCAGTGTCATCTCCCAGACAGTGATCTGGCCGAGCGCGCTCGTCACCGCATCGAGAGGTTCAAGAAAGATCATGCAGGTCGTGATGGTCAGTATATTGTCTAAGGTCATTGACAGGCACTTTTTGCACTCCTGTTTTGGCTTTGGAATACTTTGTTTACCATGACTTGCTGAAGAATGAATGTTCTGTTAACTGATAAATGGATCTGTAGTCCTTCCCAGATAAACAAACATTGTAAATTTGTAAATAATTTCAGTTTGACTTGACTTAAGAAGAAAAGTAAAAGTGTTTTGAAAATAACAAGAAACCTACACTATTTTTGTGTATAATTTAAAAAACAATTGGTTGAGAAATACATAAAGTTGTAGTACATACCATGGTAGAAAACGGATGTTCATTGCTGGCAAGGATTATAGTTTGATCTTGACTCGCATTAGGGGTAAATCATATTAAAATATCTTTGACTGTGTTATTGTTTCAGGAATTTAAAAATACATTTGGTCTTTTCAGGTGAGATAGAGTTCCGATTTTCCATATGCGATGAGGTTGATCATATGATTGAGACAGCATACCACAAACCGCTGGTATTCCAGGAGATCAGTAACAAGCACTTCGCAGAGCAGCTCACATGTAGAGATGCTGTAAGTATAGCGGACCACAAGTTCATTCAGTGATCAGTTATATCTTTTATAGCGGACCACGAGTTCATTCAGTTATTAGTTATATCTTTTATAGCGGACCACGAGTTCATTCAATATCAGTTATATCTTTTATAGCATCTTCATAAATCAAGGCTAATATTCGTTCCTCGTATTCAGCCTTGATACATGTCGTCAAGAAATCGTGCCACAAAATGCTTAAATTTCATTGGATGCGATGAGATCTGATTGCAACGAATCGCAACGCTCCTTATAGATTCCCTTGTTATGTAAACTCCATGTTGGCGGGTGAACACTGATATTGCTTTCAAGATTCCGATGCTGTGATTCATCAACGATGTCATCATGTAAGGGACATAATCGGTGTTACAAATTTTCTTCCAATAGAGGGTGCTAGTAGTGGATATCAGTAATCTTGACTACATGTATCAAGGCTGAATACAAGGAACGAATATTAGTCTTAATTTATGAAGATGCTTTTATAGCGGACCACAAGTTCATTCAATATCAGTCATATCTTTTATAGTGGACCACGAGTTCATTCAATTATCAGTTATATCTTTTATAGTGGACCACGAGTTCATTCATTGATCAGTTATATCTTTTATAGCGAACCACGAGTTCAATTCAATAATCAGTTATATCTTTTGTAGCGGACCACGAGTTCATTCATTGATCAGTTATATCTTTTATTGCAGACCACGAGTTCAATTCAATAATCAGTTATATCTTTTATAGCGGACCACGAGTTCATTCATTGATCAGTTATATCTTTTATAGCGAACCACGAGTTCAATTCAATAATCAGTTATATCATTTATAGCGGACCACGAGTTCATTCAATATCAGTTATATCTTTTATAGCGAACCACGAGTTCAATTCAATATCAGTTATATCTTTTATAGCGGACCACGAGTTCATTCAATATCAGTTATATCTTTTATAGCGAACCACGAGTTCAATTCAATATCAGTTATATCTTTTATAGTGGACCACGAGTTCATTCAATATCAGTTATATGTTTTTAGCGGACCACGAGTTCATTCAATATCAGTTATATCTTTTATAGCGAACCACGAGTTCATTCAATATCAGTTATATCTTTTATAGCGGACCACGAGTTCATTCAATATCAGTTATATCTTTTATAGCGGACCACGAGTTCATTCAATATCAGTTATATCTTTTATAGCGAACCACGAGTTCAATTCAATATCAGTTATATCTTTTATAGCAGACCACGAGTTCATTCAATATCAGTTATATGTTTTTAGCGGACCACGAGTTCATTCAATATCAGTTATATCTTTTATAGCGAACCACGAGTTCATTCAATATCAGTTATATCTTTTATAGCGGACCATGAGTTCATTCAATATCAGTTATATCTTTTATAGCGGACCACGAGTTCATTCAATATCAGTTATATCTTTTATAGCGAACCACGAGTTCATTCAATATCAGTTATATCTTTTTAGCGGACCACGAGTTCATTTAATATCAGTTCAGAGTTTCTAGAATATTTTTAAAATTCACTTGCCGTAGGGCCAGTGGATTTGAAAATTCACTGGCCATGGTGAAAAATTCACTTGCCCAATTTTAACAGTTGATAAAACAAAAAAAACCCAATAAATTAAAATAATTAACTTTTTAATGTCCATTTTTCATACTGAGATCATGTTTAATCAATTTGTCAATTTACACAACAGATAGGCTCATTGGGCATGCTTTATGGTTTGTTTAGAAAAATATGCAAATAATTTTCATCAGTTTAGAATACAGTTACCGTACATAATTTTAAAATAATTGTTTCCACTAAAACCACCTAAGTTATAAAAAATAATCCATGTTACCGATATATTACAACAATTAACAGCATTATTTATTTACTTATGAATGGGAACTCGCCCCTCCCCCCCCCCCCCCCCCCCCCCCTCAAAAAACAAAAAGAGAAAAGAAACAATTAAGAACCTTTATTAGCATAAAGTGTACATGTATTGCAGTTTAAGGCTTACCCCCCACTCCTCCATCCAACACACACGCCATATTAGTAATTTTGTTACTTTGGTACTTTGTTAAATTTATCTATTTCATGTTACTGTGTTCCTAAGCTTTAAAAAAAAAAAATGGCAATTTATGTCATATTTTATAAATTAAATTAATAATTTACACATTTAAAGTATTTGTAAATAGTGACATGCAACCTTTAAAACTAATAAAAGACTGGTTACCGTTTTGCATATTATTAGTATTAGAGTAACAAATCTTTGAATTCCAGTGTAAAAAACAAAATGGCGGCAAAACAATGAATTTAAGGTCTCACTACACAGATCACTTCCGCGTGAGAGTTCATTGATCACGGTCCACTATAGTTCCTAATTGTGACACATGTTATGGTTCACATATTCACTTCTAGGAAATGGTGAAGTATTAAAACAATATGTATGTTTAATGGTAAGCCTTCTGACCGTATTTTGCCCATGTTATTTTGTAATATTGTGCATCAACCTTTTGGGACATGGGTATACAGTGCAAGTGACAGCCGGAGTGAATCGGTTAATGAACCACCTGTTCGGACCGCTACTACAGCCAGATGCGGTCATATAGCAAAAAACTGAGACGGACATGTTCTCAAGTTTGGAGTGAAAATAAATGCTTATATAATGTATGTTCGCAATGGTGTATGTTGTTAGTGCCAATGAGAACCCGTTCTATTGGCAATCTTCGTTTGAAGTTGGGCAATTTAACATGGGTTTCAATGGCAGATGAGATCTGTGTAGTGAGACCGAACTTTTGTTTTTCCAATGTTTACACTTTATAACTTTAATAAAGTTATATCAGTAGGTATATTGATGTCATGGATGGGTCAGAGATTACTGGTAGCCAACTATTTGTTGTGATAGCAAATCGAAAGAAGTGACTTGTAGATGTTTCTTTTGTTTTTGTATGATCGTAGGAGGTAGCGTTGTAGATTTGTTTTTTGTTTTTTGTTTTTTTTTGACCACTTGCCATCGGGATTACACAAAGTAACTTTTACTGGCCCGAATCCAAAAAACCCTGGCCTCGGGCATCGGGCCACCGTATTCTAGAAGGCCTGCAGTTATATCTTATATTGTAGACAACGAGTTCATTCATTGATCAGTTACATCTTTTATTGCAGACCACGAGTTCATTCATTGATCAGTTATATCTTTTATTGCAGACCACGAGTTCATTCAATAATCAGTTATATCCTTTATTGTAGACCACGAGTTCATTCAATTATCAGTTATATCTTTTATAGCGGACCACGAGTTCATTCAATTATCAGTTATATCTTTTATAGCAGACCACAAGTTCATTCAATTATCAGTTTTATCTGCAAAACAGTAGTGCATTAGTTTTGCAACCATAATGATTGACAAATGAATTTTTTAAAAAGAATGAATGGAAACAAAAATCGAGTGGAGAAATTATTCACAATGACGTAATGTTTATATTCAATTAAGAACTGTTTTTAGCATCCTGTTTATTGTCTCCCTTTATGAAGTGAACAGGTGAGATAACTATTACAGTTTTGACGATGGCAGCAGCAGCAGTGTTTGCATTTGGCTTAATGGTAATGTTTTGTGTTTAGCTCCATTTCTTACAAATTATAAAAGTTCATGATAATGGAAACTATGTATATTTACATATGGATGTTTATCACAATGCAGGTGAGAGAAATGTTTTTAAAATATTTAAATTAACATTTTAAACTGAATTTATTTTCTACATGCATTGAAATGGACATCTATGTAAGCAACAGTCAGTAACATGGAATAAGTTTATGGCTGGCGATACATTTAATTGTTGTATTTATTTCAGGAACTGTTCCGCAAGGTTGTTCCGCACCACTGTATTGGCGCGGTGTGGTCACGGCGAGGCAGGTCCGACAGTAAGGAGGGCGCCAGTGTGCTGGCCACGATCCAGCAGTTCAACAGAGTGTCACTGCGTGTCATCGCCATCGTGCTCAAAACGGCAAAGTCGAAGGCTTCACAACGAGCCAAGTTGTTGCAGAAGTGGATTCTCATTGCTCAAGTAAGTCTAACAATACGAAGAATGCTTTATAGATATTGATGAGAATATTTCAGAAGCAATACAAATAACAAGTTAGTAGGGCAACACTAAAGCAAGGTTTATGTTAACAAATGTAGCCCTTACAAAAGTAACAGTTTGGATGATGATGATGATAACTAGTTTAACGTGCCCATATACAACTAGGCTTTCAAACCCGCCCATCCCGAGTCCGACCTCCGTTAAGATCGGTGGCCTCACTCGGGATGGGGGGAGGGGGGGGGGGGTTGAAAATGGGCAGAATTTTGAAAATAGCAATTAGTAAAAAAGTTAATAGAATAAATAAAAAAAAATAAAAAAATTGACTGCTCGGCCGAATATTTATATAATTTGGAGCATTTTAGAAGGACAGTCCAAAATTAAATAAGAGAAAGAAGAGAGGATCAGACTATTTAATAATATTTAAAAAAAAAAAAAAAAAAGTAATTTCGACATAAAAATTTGAACGCAGATCTAAAAGTTTAAAGTCTGATCGATATGTCCACGCGAGTGGCCTCGTTAAGGCCGTTTGGGTGCACAGCTTAAAGGGACGAGATGGGTTCCATCCCGTCAAGAAAACCCCTAGATTGACAGTCGATAGACATTGAAGGTGTAGTGCTATGCTGAAATACAGATCTTGAGAAGCCGGATCTGTCTGAACGAGAGAGAGTATCTGACTAGGGTACAATCCATTCGTCATGGGTTGGTATAGTGGTGCGGACGGGCCCGACTCCAGAGGATACGAGATGGTATCACTATAAGGCAAGGTAAAGTCTAGAAAAAGAACAGTAGGGGCCGACCCCGCTTCCTATTTCTTCTTAGAGTGGGGCGGTCAATCTTCCAGTGCTGCTAGGACAGGCTCGGACATGTAGAGACTAAACGCGAACAACCGTGGCGTTCTGCAGAATGGCCGTCATACGAGTCACGAAAAAAACAAGTCGACAGTCAGACGGAGAAATGACGTGGAGGCAAGGAATCCCACTAAAAAAGAATCCAACCTGGTGTTGCAGGCTGTCGAAACGAGAAGCGTTCCAGCGTTCAATCAGTTCCACTGACCGCATACATCCCAGTAGAAAACTTCATTTCGCTGACAAAAACAACGAAATGAAGGACCCCCAAGTTGAACACACGAAAACACGTGCAGTGTGCACAAGTGAAACAAACACGTCTTACCGCGTGGAGCTCCAGACTGGGAATGAACAGTTTGGAAGGAAAGTGTTGGGAGGGGGGTGGGGGTGGTAATAACAATTTTTAGTGCACTTGTGAAAATTTTATATATAGTACAACCAAGTATTAGCTAACAGAACATGCGAGTTCTCAAGATGTTTGGCAAATTTATAAGGACTAATATTCACAAATTCTATTTCAGTTTGTATTTGTTGGACAACATCTTAAAGCCTGCCTTTGTTTTGTTTGGCTAAATCTCTGTCTATGTTAACAGTACTTGAGCTTAATATGAATGACACAAGCCAGAAATATTGGAAGCCATTACAGGACTAAGTGAATGTTTACTGACAAAACTTGGTGTGTGTCCAGTGTTCGAGATTAAAAATTTTGCCCAGTATCCCAGTGCCCATACTAATATTTCAAAATCTGGTATCCCACCTGAGAATTTAGTATTATATTGTATCTCAGTGGGATACTGGGTTCTTGAAGTCTGGTATCCAAAATTAAATTCTGGTATCCCCGGGATATCGGGATACTGTTAATCTCGAACACTGGTGTCTGTTGTTTAGGAACTGACAAAACTTGGTGTGTATCTGTTGTTTAGGAACTCAGAGAGCTAAAGAACTTTTCGTCTCTGAAAGCGATTATCTCAGGGCTACAATCACACCCAGTCTACCGGCTCAGGAGGATGTGGCATGCGCTACCCAAGTAAGAGGCAATTTTACTGTTCGCATGTGACTTTACCATTGTATGTCACGATCAAGTCATTAATTTGACGGCTATTAACGGCCCCTGCAATTGCTCAAGGCAGTGGGCTATGCCATGGAGTTTTTAATTCTCCTCTGCACTTTCTTTGCTATGTACTATATATATCTGTATTTTTCACACCATGTTTCTTGCGGTGGTCAATTTCTTAGTTGCAGGGGTTGTGTTAATAGAACAATAATTTGACAGTGTGATACACCCTTTAATTGTTTATGTTATAGCAAACTTTAAACATATTTTTAAAAGACATTGTAGGAACACTTAAATTCTGTTTGAGACCTTATTAAAGTTAATTTAGCATCTGTAAGACTGAATAATTTACAGTTTAAAACACTGAAATCTAGGTAAATTGTTTTTAGGAAAACTGCATAAATTAAAAAAAAATGTTTTTACTGAAAAATATTGCAAAAGTAATGGAAATAAATTCTTTTTTTGTACAAATTATTTAAGTAAAGTACAAAAAAGTATGATTTACATGTAATGAAGATTAGAATTAAAACATTACACCAAAAAAATAACAACAAAAAAACAAACTATTACACACATTATTATTATTATTTTGTTGTGACTTCAGAGAGGCTATGATACTGTTTGAAGAACTGTCCGAAATATTCTCAGGTGAAAACAACCAGATCAACTCCAGAGAGCTTCTGATGAAGGTAAGTGTTTATAGATCTATATATTTATGCAAGCTGCGCAGTCACTCTCATTAAATCTGTGTTGCTTGGCAGTTTCTGAGAAAACTGATATATTGAGGCCAGATGTTACATTACAGGTGTAGTCAATATATCAACTATCTGAATAACAGTATTATATTTTTATTGCATTTTGTATGATTCACAGAATTGTCAAACTGTCTTAATGTATGTATGTTTTGTTTAACGACACCACTAGAGCACATTGCTTTATTAATCATCAGCTATAGAACATCCGATGTCAAACATTTGGTTATATTGACAAAAAGTCTTAGGAAACCCACTACATTTTTTTCCATTAGTAGGAAGGGATCTTTTATATGCACCATCCCACAGACAGGATAGCACATACCATGGCCTTTGATATACCATTCGTGTTGAACTGGCTGGAACACGAAATAACCTGATGGGCCCCCCGAGCAAGTGCTTTACCACTTGGCTACGTCTCACCCTCTGTCTTAATGATGCAGCTGACAAACCATCTTGTAATATTACCAAAGTATCAAGTGAAAATATTGACAGGGATATTTATATTTATATTTGAAGCCGATATTAGTGATGTAAACATCACACTTCTATACTGTGTCTTGTTTCCGTACCAGGAAGCGACAGCGAAGTTTCCCGACCTTGACAGCCATCACAAGACTCTGAAGAGGAGGAACATGCTGAAACGACAATCATGGATTGAAAACGTGAGTGAACCTACAGTCCTTCTCATCAGGCAACGTTGTGGTACGTGCTACAACGTATTTATGTCTGAGCTGATTGTTTTCTAAATTGCACACGAAAGTAGTATTTTTTATTATTTCCAAAACACTTTTACTTTTCTTCTTATGTCAAATCAAACTGAAATTATTTACAAAAGACAGTGTTCACAATCTTGGGATGGACTATAGTTTATTTGTTCATGCATTGCTCTTGCTGGCTGAAGATTAAAAGAGTCAAAAGCTTTGGATTGTTACAGGGAATAGTGCAGGGCACCGTCCCGTACCTGGGCACGTTCCTACTGTTGTATTATACTGCTAAACTGTGTGTTGTTACAGGGAATAGTGCAGGGCACCGTCCCGTACGTGGGCACGTTCCTACTGTTGTATTATACTGCTAAACTGTGTGTTGTTACAGGGAATAGTGCAGGGCACCGTCCCGTACCTGGGCACGTTCCTAGTGTTGTATTATACTGCTAAACTGTGTGTTGTTACAGGGAATAGTGCAGGGCACCGTCCCGTACCTGGGCACGTTCCTACTGTTGTATTATACTGCTAAACTGTGTGTTGTTACAGGGAATAGTGCAGGGCACCGTCCCGTACCTGGGCACGTTCCTAGTGTTGTATTATACTGCTAAACTGTGTGTTGTTACAGGGAATAGTGCAGGGCACCGTCCCGTACCTGGGCACGTTCCTACTGTTGTATTATACTGCTAAACTATGTGTTGTTACAGGGAATAGTGCAGGGCACCGTCCCGTACCTGGGCACGTTCCTCACAGACCTGAATATGATCGACACGGCTCACCCCGACATGACGGAGGACGGACTGATCAACTTCGAGAAACACCGCAAGGAGTTCGAGGTGCTCGCCCAGCTCAAGCTGCTGCAGTCGGCCGCGCAGATCTACAACATCAAGACAGACGAAGCTTTCTGGATCTGGTTTGACTCGGTCCGCGTCTACAGTGAAAGTGAAAGGTGATATGTGATAAATAATACCCGGTTTAAATGTCATCATCTGGTTTGAATCGGTCCGTGTCTACAGTGAAAGTGAAAGGTGATTTGTGATAAATAATACCCGGTTTAAATGTCATCATCTGGTTTGACTCGGTCCGCGTCTACAGTGAAAGTGAAAGGTGATTTGTGATAAATAATACCCGTTTTAAATGTCATCATCTGGTTTGACTCTGTCCTTGTCTCCAGCGAAAGTGAAAAGTGATTTGTGATAAATAATACCCGGTTTAAATATCATCATCTGGTTTGACTCGGTCCGCGTCAACAGCGAAAGTGAAAGGTCATTTGTGATAAATAATACCCGGTTTAAATATCATAATCTGGTTTGACTCGGTCCGCGTCTACAGTGAAAGTGAAAGGTGATTTGTGATAAATAATACCCGGTTTAAATGTCATCATCTGGTTTGACTCGGTCCGCGTCTACAGTGAAAGTGAAAGGTGATTTGTGATAAATAATACCCGTTTTAAATGTCATCATCTGGTTTGACTCGGTCTGTGTCTACAGTGAAAGTGAAATGTCATTTGTGATAAATAATACCCGCTTTAAATATAATCTGGTTTGACTCGGTCCGTGTCCACGTCTTCAGTGAAAGGTGATTTGTGATAAATAATACCCGGTTTAAATATCATAATCTGGTTTGACTCGGTCCGCATCTACAGTGAAAGTGAAAGGTGATTTGTGATAAATAATACCCGGTTTAAATGTCGTCATCTGGTTTGACTCGGTCCATGTCTATAGTGAAAGTGAAAGGTCATTTGTGATAAATAATACCCGGTTTAAATGTCATAATCTGGTTTGACTCGTTCCGCGTCTACAGTGAAAGTGAAAGGTCATTTGTGATAAATAATACCCGCTTTAAATATAATCTGGTTTGACTCGGTCCGTGTCAACAGCGAAAGTGAAAGGTGATTTGTGATAAATAATACCCGGTTTAAATATCATAATCTGGTTTGACTCGGTCCACGTCTACAGTGAAAGTGAAAAGTGATTTGTGATAAATAATACCCGGTTTAAATGTCATCATCTGGTTTGACTCGGTCCGCGTCTACAGTGAAAGTGAAAGGTGATTTGTGATAAATAATACCCGGTTTAAATGTCATCATCTGGTTTGACTCGGTCCACGTCTACAGTGAAAGTGAAAAGTGATTTGTGATAAATAATACCCGGTTTAAATGTCATCATCTGGTTTGACTCGGTCCGCGTCTACAGTGAAAGTGAAAGGTGATTTGTGATAAATAATACCCGGTTTAAATGTCATCATCTGGTTTGACTGTCTGTGTCTACAGTGAAAGTGAAAGGTCATTTGTGATAAATAATACCCGGTTTAAATGTCATAATCTGGTTTGACTCGGTCTGCGTCTACAGCGAAAATGAAAGGTCATTTGTGATAAATAATACCCGCTTTAAATATAATCTGGTTTGACTCGGTCCGTGTCAACAGCGAAAGTGAAAGGTGATTTGTGATAAATAATACCCGGTTTAAATGTCATCATCTGGTTTGACTCGGTCCACGTCTACAGTGAAAGTGAAAAGTGATTTGTGATAAATAATACCCGGTTTAAATGTCATAATCTGGTTTGACTCGGTCCGCATCTACAGTGAAAGTGAAAGGTCATTTGTGATAAATAATACCCGGTTTAAATGTCATAATCTGGTTTGACTCAGTCTGCGTCTACAGCGAAAGTGAAAGGTCATTTGTGATAAATAATACCCGCTTTAAATATAATCTGGTTTGACTCGGTCCGTGTCAACAGCGAAAGTGAAAGGTGATTTGTGATAAATAATACCCGGTTTAAATGTCATCATCTGGTTTGACTCGGTCCACGTCTACAGTGAAAGTGAAAAGTGATTTGTGATAAATAATACCCGGTTTAAATGTCATAATCTGGTTTGACTCGGTCCGCATCTACAGTGAAAGTGAAAGGTCATTTGTGATAAATAATACCCGGTTTAAATGTCATAATCTGGTTTGACTCGGTCCGCGTCTACAGCGAAAGTGAAAGGTCATTTGTGATAAATAATACCCGCTTTAAATATAATCTGGTATGACTCGGTCCGTGTCAACAGCGAAAGTGAAAGGTGATTTGTGATAAATAATACCCGGTTGAAATGTCATCATCTGGTTTGACTCGGTCCACGTCTACAGTGAAAGTGAAAAGTGATTTGTGATAAATAATACCCGGTTTAAATGTCATAATCTGGTTTGACTCGGTCCGCATCTACAGTGAAAGTGAAAGGTCATTTGTGATAAATAATACCCGGTTTAAATGTCATAATCTGGTTTGACTCGGTCCGCGTCTACAGCGAAAGTGAAAGGTCATTTGTGATAAATAATACCCGCTTTAAATATAATCTGGTATGACTCGGTCCGTGTCAACAGCGAAAGTGAAAGGTGATTTGTGATAAATAATACCCGGTTGAAATGTCATCATCTGGTTTGACTCGGTCTGTGTCTACAGTGAAAGTGAAAAGTGATTTGTGATAAATAATACCCGGTTTAAATATCATCATCTGGTTTGACTCGGTCCGCGTCAACAGCGAAAGTGAAAGGTCATTTGTGATAAATAATACCCGGTTTAAATATCATAATCTGGTTTAACTCGGTCCGTGTCTACAGTGAAAGTGAAAGGTCATTTGTGATAAATAATACCCGGTTTAAATATCATCATCTGGTTTGACTCAGTCTGTGTCTACAGTGAAAGTGAAAAGTGATTTGTGATAAATAATACCCGCTTTAAATATAATCTGGTTTGACTCTGTCCACGTCTTCAGTGAAAGGTGATTTGTGATAAATAATACCCAGTTTAAATATCATCATCTGGTTGTTTTTGGTTTGCGTCTACAGTAAAAGTGAGAGGTGATTTGTGATAAATAATACCCAGTTTAAATATCAGAAAATGTTTTAATTAAATTTTAATTAAATTGTTTAAAATTTCATTTTCTTTTTTAAATTTAAATTTAATTTTATATTTTGATTTGAATTTTTGTTTTAAAGTATGAATTGAGATGAATGTTTATGGACACAACTCATTAAAATCAAATAAGTTTATGGTTAATTGATGGAATTCTTGTTCATGAATAATAACAGTTTTTTGTAGTAATTGTTTACAGTTTTCATTCGATACATATTTACAATGAAGAGTAAAATAAAAAACCCAATTTGATTTCTTTCAGTATATATCGACCATAGTAAAAAAAGAAGATTTCTTGCTGTCAGTGTAAGACTTTGTTTACTTCCACATGAGTTTTATATGAATGTTTATAACAGCAAGATTGTTTGTTATACAATATTGTTTTCTCCATGCAGCCACGAGATGTCATGTGAAATAGAACCTCCTGTGGAAGGCTCAGCAAGAATCAAAAAGAAGTCTGCCAGGTACATTGGTTTTAAAAACATAATAATGTCGTACTGTTGTAAGATAGACTTGTCTGTATGTTATCACAGGGGTAACACTTAACAATATATTAACCGTAAGACTCAAAGTAATTTTTGATAAAAAAAAAGTGAGTACCAGTCAATAACTTCTACTCATATATTTTCACTTAAAAAGTTTATAAATACATAAAATAATGTTCATATGTGAAGAGATAAGTATTATTGTTGTGAGTTTTTCTCATTTATATGATATTTTAGAGCAGTTGATTTTGTTTAAATTATGTAAAAAAAAAAGGCTTATTTGGTATTATTGATGCTCATTTGTGGCGAGATGTTATGTTTTGATGACCCCAATTTGTCTTGGAAATGAACTATGATTCATATCCCAATATTTTCGTGATATTCATTTTCCGTCAAATTTTCTAATTTATTATCAAAGTAGCTGTCGCAAACAGCTATTAATTCTTCAAAATGACCGAGACATTCTGTCACTGATGTCAAGCAAAAATACTTGCTGAAAAACACCTTTTCAGCTTATTATTTTCAACTATTTGATACCCAAAAAATGTCAATAGGCCAATACATTTTGCAGTGTGCAAAATGGCAGGAAATGTGAACCATTGAATAGCTTCATCCAATATACAATGTGACGCTTTGAGATAATAATGAGGTGATGGTGGACAGTTATTGATATGTCCGTAAACTATTGATAACAATTCTTCAACATCATGTTAAAAAACGTCTCACTTATGCATCTGGAGCATTTAGGAAATCATAAACATTGATGCATTAAACTTAAAATAGTACATCTATAAATATATTGTTGTTTGTTTTTAACAGCATTTAATGTGTGTACTTGATTTTCTGTAGGTTCTGCCGATACTATTTAAACCCCAAGTCATGGTAACATATCAAAGCTCTATTATCATTGTCAGTCTTTAGACTGTAACTACAGGTCTGAGAATAAGAAGCTGTTCGGGTACGCTTCAATACTGTGTTTTCAATTTAGGTTAAGTTGAAATAGATCATGCACTTTTGTAGCACAACAATTGATTTAAGATATTATTTCAGCATTGTAAATTTGTTCTGGTAAGTGTTAATAACTCAGCATTCTGTTGAGCAATTCCAGGTAAACTACCTCAGTTCTAAGATAGTATACATTTGTAGAATACATTTAAAAGGATGTCAAGTAATTAAAGTATATTATGATTTAAAAATATTTTTTTAGGATTTCTTAAAAATTATGTAAGCTAGATATTTTGGTATTCCATCTAATGTTAGGCTTCTAACCCAAAATCTGGAATTCACAGAAGCACAGAATTGTCTTAAATTTGTATTCAGCTGTTTTTTCTTAATTCAGTCAGAATACTGCGAGTTTTGACAGAATACAAGTGAAACTTAAGTTCTTCTTTTTACGTTTATTAAATTTGCATCATACTGGAAATGTAATACAGAGAATACATGATCTAGCACAATGTGTGTTGGTTGTGGGAGGGGCAGATGAATGACTTGTCATTATCTTGAAACAAACCATGGTAACTGGTCTCAAGAGTGCGTAAAAAGATGACGCTGCGATAAAGTTGATAAACTCGATGCAACCTGAACAACGTTCCCCTCATATTCTCAGGCCTGTAGCCATTCACAATTCCTAACAGGCGCTCTCTTTAAACTGTTAGTGAGCTTCCACAATATATGGACATCATGCTTCCTTCTTTACATCTTGAGTGTTAACAATAATTTGTTATTGATGTTAATTACTTGATAAATGAGGATGGAAAATGAAATGCGATTTAATCAAACCTCTGGTCACACTTCAGTTGCGTTTCTCTCAGGTAGGTGTGTGCATGACTAGAGCCGTTTGCTTTAGGTGTTGAAACGTTCAGTGACAGTCGCCGTGGTGACGGGATCATTGTCACCCTCTTCAGTTACCCACTTGGAATGACGGTGGTGGTTTTCTTTCATTTAAAACAACTTTATTTAGGTCAATTTGTAAACCTTCTTTTGTTTGAAAAGTTTTACACTTTAATGTGAAATTGAATTGAATGGAATGGTTATTTTATTTTATTAAATTATTTACTAGTCTGCAAGAAAATTAGCAAATTGTTTGTAGTGACTGTTAGCAGCCCTGAGCACATTGAATCCAGTATCCATAATGTTAAACCTAAATGAAGCTTTCACACACAAGCATATCAAAGAGTCGTATCTAGTTCAAGGTGGTTCATTGAAGGCATATTGACACAAAATGGTGGTCTATTTAATGGCCCAACAAAGCATTACCTGAAAATGTATACATTTCGTTTGTCCTTCAAAGTATTTTATTCTACATAACCACCATATCCCACTTAGCAATGATAGTTGTCCCATAAATCCGTTAAAAGCAGAGGTGATTTGGAGCCTAGAGGTGTGATGTATTACACTTCGAGTCTCATGATGGGCATCATGTGTCTAACTGTATGTGTATATACATTAATTAATTGTAGTAATTAATATAAACATTTTAATAGGAGCAATCCCGACTAGTTATAAAGTATATTATGTAAGGCAGCATCGTCCAACAGGAAATGGATTTATAACTGTCTTGCAAGATGGTCAGACGCCTCATGCAAGAGGTATAAGATTCGAAAATAAAAATGGCCGAGATTTAAGTCATGGAATTTCCTCCACACTGCTTGAATTAAAATGTTGTGGTTAATACAGTACACTACAAGCAAGGCTTGATATCCAAAATGAATGTAATTTTCATCTATAATCCATATTTAAAGGAATCTGATCACATAAATCCAGGATAATATGCCTTTAATTTAGTCCAAGGGAAGAGCTGTTTGACAAGCTATAATAAGAGGTTTTATTGTGTGTATTATCATAATAAAAATACCCAGTAGTGCGTTTTAGTAGTACTTAGTGTTGCAAAAACTTTCTTCTAATGAATAATGCTTGCTTTTGACAACTTCCTTAGAAAACACAATATTTTTTGTAGGAATCAAAATTACTTTCTCACATTTTAAGCCAGAGCGGGTGTTTTTGTTATTTCTGTAAACATTTTTGTTTTTGTGTATATTTCTTTTATATTTAGACTTACTCCACTTGAACTTGCTTTCGCCCAAAGTCTGAGGTGAGACCATGGAGCGAATTGCATGGCACAGTTTATTAGTAAACACTAATTATGTTGATTACAATTGTATGCGTCAGTTGACATTTTTAAGCCATGATATAATTATATTACTCAAGTTACAAATGTCAGTGGTAACATATTTCTTCATATGTTTTAAATTTAAATTATCACAGTTATGATGAGCCAAGTAAAATAATATTTTATTGAAGTGCAAGGTTTTGGGCATTTGGTTCTTTTTTCTCTTTTTTATTTTTTACTGAACTAACATATATTTGTAAAATACTGTAGGTCCTGAAATTAACGCGATCATATTAATGCATAACATGTGAGCCACAGTTGGCATCATAAATCAACTCATTTACTTCTAACTCATTTGTATCACAGGTTATAAAAGGCAATTTAGGGTCTGTGATGAAGTCTTACTACTGAATCAATGATTCAGCTAGCTGCCCTCTTTCACCACACTTTTCACTTGATCCACCATGCAATACGCATCATGTATGAGTGAATTGCTTTCAGAACACTCACCATTGGCTGACAGTTTCTTTGTTTTTGTTGTTTAGTTTGACTTCAGTGATAATTGCATACAACTTTGTGAATTGTTCTTGTAGTATCACTTTGAAATCACCATTGATAGTACGCAAATATATTGAATTCATTGAATTGTATCTCAGATTTAACTAAAAGGTACACCAACATATTTCTCACAGGGTTCTTATGGAGTCTGGAAAACCTTTAAAAGTATGGAATTTTGAAAATCCATTTTCCAGACCTGGAAAAAGTATGGAAAAATACCTTTTTTGTGACTTGGTTTGGAAAAAGTATGGAAATTCGTCTTTAGGACTCATGTAGAACATTTTTGTTGCATGAAACTGGCGGAATCTTATGACGTTTTCCGATCTCGGCACTAATGTACATTTGAGAAATCGAGACTAACAGTTGCCGACATTTACCAAAGATTTGAAGTAGGTGCTTGCGCAATGCACATAACGAAAAGATTGTCCATTTTGTCAAATTTTCCTAAAATATGGGGAGATGTAACGCGAGTCTTGAAAAAAAAAAAATTGTCTTGGAAAATGGTCTGGAATTTTGTGGTTTGCAAGGTGTATGAACCCTGTTCTCACTAATTTCAAGTTGCATTTTGATCTGACGACCATCACTGGCATTAGTTTTGGGACACATTAATTTCATGGTCTACAGTATTTGTAGTCTGCCAGTTAAAATAAATACACAATTTATTGTTTGTTTATTTAATTTTCAATTTATGGGTTTGATGAAGCAAAATTTACTTTTAAAGAGTTCTTCTTAGATGATAGACAGTAAACTATACGGTAGTGGTCCTTCATTGATAGTACCAGCTACACGGTTCATTGATTGGTACCGGCTTCATTCATTGATAGTAGTGGTCCTTCATTGATAGTACCAGCTACATCAGTGTTCATTGATTAGCAGCTAGTACCGGCTTCATCAGTACTTTGATGATAGACAGTAAACTGTACAGTAGTGGTCCTTCATTGATAGTACCGGCTACATCAGTGTTCATTGATTAGCAGCTAGTACCAGCTACATCAGTACTTTGATGATTGCATCGAGCTAAATGTACAAGCACCACTTACTGAGTACGGGGCAGACTATAGCGCAGTCAGTATAGTGCTTGCCTGGGCAGCTTCTGTCCTGTCTGTGGGTACATACAAGTACATATAATTGATACCTTACTGCTACTGAAAAAATGTAGCAGGTTCATTCATTCTTTCATTTACACTTATTTTTATGCTTATATCCAATTAAGGTTCAAGCATGCTGTTTTGGGCACACATCTCAGCTATCTCGGCTGTCTTGTCCAGGACAGAGGATTGATGGTTAGTGAAAGAGAAGTCAGTGTAGTGACCTTACACCTACCCAGCTGCGAACCCAGTACCTACCAGCCTTATGTCCAATGGCTTAACCACTACACCACCGAGGCCGGTACCGGGCTGCGAACCCAGTACCTACCAGCCTTATGTCCAATGGCTTAACCACTACACCACCGAGGCCGGTACCGGGCTGAGAACCCAGTACCTACCAGCCTTATGTCCAATGGCTTAACCACTACACCACCGAGGCCGGTACCGGGCTGAGAACCCAGTACCTACCAGCCTTATGTCCAGTGGGTTAACCACAACACTACCGAGGCCGGTACCGGGCTGCGAACCCAGTACCTACCAGCCTTATGTCCAGTGGGTTAACCACAACACTACCGAGGCCGGTACCGGGCTGCGAACCCAGTACCTACCAGCCTTATGTCCAATGGGTTAACCACTACACCACCGAGGCCGGTACCGGGCTGCGAACCCAGTACCTACCAGCCTTATGTCCAGTGGCTTAACCACAACACTACCGAGGCCGGTACCGGGCTGCGAACCCAGTACCTACCAGCCTTATGTCCAGTGGGTTAACCACAACACTACCGAGGCCGGTACCGGGCTGCGAACCCAGTACCTACCAGCCTTATGTCCAATGGCTTAACCACTACACCACCGAGGCCGGTACCGGGCTGAGAACCCAGTACCTACCAGCCTTATGTCCAATGGCTTAACCACTACACCACCGAGGCCGGTACCGGGCTGCGAACCCAGTACCTACCAGCCTTATGTCCAATGGCTTAACCACTACACCACCGAGGCCGGTACCGGGCTGAGAACCCAGTACCTACCAGCCGTATGTATGTCCAATGGCTTAACCACTACACCACCGAGGTACCGGGCTACCAGGCCTTATGTATGTCCAATGGCTTAACCAGTACACCACCGAGGCCGGTACCGGGCTGAGAACCCAGTACCTTATGTCCAATGGCTTAACCACTACACCACCGAGGCCGGTACCGGGCTGAGAACCCAGTACCTACCAGCCTTATGTCCGAGGCTGGTACCGGGCTGAGGTACCTACCAGCCTTATGTCCAACTTAACCACTACACCACCGAGGCTGGTACCGGGCTGAGAACCCAGTACCTACCAGCCTTATGTCCAATGGCTTAACCACTACACCACCGAGGCCGGTACCGGGCTGAGAACCCAGTACCTACCAGCCTTATGTCCAGTGGGTTAACCACAACACTACCGAGGCCGGTACCGGGCTGCGAACCCAGTACCTACCAGCCTTATGTCCTGGGTTAACCACAACACTACCGAGGCCGGTACCGGGCTGCGAACCCAGTACCTACCAGCCTTATGTCCATGGGTTAACCGACGGTACCGGGCTGCGAACCCAGTACCTACCAGCCTTATGTCCAGTGGGTTAACCACAACACTACCGAGGCCGGTACCGGGCTGCGAACCCAGTACCTACCAGCCTTATGTCCAGTGGGTTAAACCACTACCGACACCACCCAGAGGCCAATGGTACCTGGTACCGGGCTGAACCCAGTACCTACCAGCCTTATGTCCAAGCTTAACCACTACACCACCGAGGCCGGTACCGGGCTGCGAACCCAGTACCTACCAGCCTTATGTCCAATGGCTTAACCACTACACCACCGAGGCCGGTACCGGGCTGAGAACCCAGTACCTACCAGCCGTATGTATGTCCAATGGCTTAACCACTACACCACCGAGGCCGGTACCGGGCTGGAACCCAGTACCTACCAGCCTTATGTATGTCCAATGGCTTAACCACTACACCACCGAACCCAGTACCTACCAGCCTGTATGGTAGGCCGGTACCGGGCTGAGAACCCAGTACCTACCAGCCTTATGTCCAGTGGGTTAACCACAACACTACCGAGGCTGGTACCGGGCTGAGAACCCAGTACCTACCAGCCTTATGTCCAGTGGGTTAACCACTACACCACCGAGGCCGGTACCAGGCTGAGAACCCAGTACCTACCAGTATGTCCAATGGGACCGGGCTGAGGTACCTACCCGGTACCGGGCTGAGAACCCAATACCTACCAGCCTTATATCCGATGGCTTAACCACGACACCACTGAGGCCAGTACCAGGCTGTGAACCCAGTACCTACCAGCCTTATGTCCAATGACTTAACCACGACACCACTGAGGCTGGTACCGGGCTATGAACCCAGTACCTACCAGCCTTATGTCCAATGACTTAACCACGACACCACTGAGGCTGGTACTGGACTGTGAACCCAGTACCTACCAGCCTTATGTCCGATGGCTTAACCACGACACCACTGAGGCCGGTACCGGGCTGTGAACTCTGTACCTACCAGCCTTATGTCCGATGGCTTAACCACGACACCACTGAGGCCGGTACCAGGCTGTGAACCCAGTACCTACCAGCTTTATGTCCGATGGCTTAACCACGACACCACCGAGGCTGGTACCGGGCTGAGAACCCAGACCACTACACCACCGAGGCCGGTACCAGTATGTCCCATGGCTTAACCACCACCGAGGCTGGCCTGAGAACCCAGTACCTACCAGCCTATGTCCTATGTACCAGGCTGAGAACCCAGTACCTACCAGCTGTATGTCCAATGGCTTAACCACTACACCACCGAGGCCGGTACCAGGCTGAGAACCCAGTACCTACCAGCTGTATGTCCAATGGCTGAACCACTACACCACCGAGGCCGGTACCGGGCTGAGAACCCAATACCTACCAGCCTTATGTCCGATGGCTTAACCACGACACCACTGAGGCCGGTACCAGGCTGTGAACCCAGTACCTACCAGCTTTATGTCCGATGGCTTAACCACGACACCACCGAGGCTGGTACCGGGCTGAGAACACAGTACCTACCAGCCTTATGTCCAGTGGGTTAACCACGATACCACCGAGGCCGGTGTAGCACGTTTCCTGTAAGACTACATAATTGAAAATGACAAATGTTTGACATCAATTGAGTAATTGATTAGTGTGCTCTAGTGGTATCGTTAAGCAAAACCAACTTCAACTTAATACAAACACCGGCCTCAGTGGCATTGTGGTTAAGCCATTGGACAACAGGGTTCGCAGCCCGGTTCCGGCTCCCACCCAGAGTGAGTTTTAATGACTCGATGGGTAGGTGTAAGGCCGCTACACCCTCTTCTCTCTCACTAACAACTAACAGTTAACATCTAACCCACTGGCCTGGACACAGTCCAGATAGCTGAGGTGTGTGCTCAGGATAGAGGGCTTAAACCTTAATTGGATATAGGCATGGAAGTAAAATGAATAAATGAATCGGTACAAACATTAAAACAATACAGACTAACAAAAAAAAAAAAAATCTTATCCAGCCCTCACAATTTGTGAGAATAATGAGCAGTGCTACCTGAGAAATCCTTTGCTTAATTGATATTCGCCAGCAATTGTATCATTATCCATCATTTACTTTATTATCTGTACTAAATCACCGTCGCAAGATGATCTGAATTCTGTTAGCTGCTTATCTCCCTTGGTTATTTAATCAATACAGCTTTTGATATATTTACAGTAATGTTTGCCACACAGCGTCTCCTGAGAGTTAATGTATGTTGTTTGATAATAAATTATAACTTGCAGTGCAGTAGATGTTAATTATTATATAGTTTCGTAATATTCTTTTTCTCATTAATGCAAATAAAATAGATGAGGAAAATAACATTGCATTAGTTTAAGTTACTTACCATGATACATATGTTAGTGGGGTTTTTTTCTTGTAATGATTTAGTTTTGATGTTGTTGATAAAACATATTGTATGTATTATAATGATTCATACTAACTGGTTATAAATAAAATGTCAGGAATTGGCTGTTAATACTACCTTGTTATTATGTTGTGTAGTACTTGTGGTGTGTAACATTACTACTTTGTTTTCATGCATCATTGGAAACAGTGTCTGGTAATTTGGTTGTATAAAACAATTAATGTTGTCAATGTTGAAGTTGTAGTAGATAGCTTTTCAGAACTCATGTGTTTCATGGTCAAATTTTGTCCAAAACACATTTTTCCTTTTATTTAAAACATTTTTATTTTTGTCTAGTTTGTCAAGTAGATTGTTTCTTTAATTAACAGCATTTCATTACTAGTATATATTATTATTTATTATTACCGTGTTTGGTGTTTTATATAATGACAGTTTTAATACATACATGTATCTACAAATATACTGGTGTTTGATTGGTGTTTTATATAATCATAGTTCATATCCACCAAAATACTGGTGTTACATTGGTGTTGTATATAATGATGGTTTTAGTGTCATTCATATCAACCAAAATACTGGTGTTAAATTGGTGTTTTATATAATGATTATTCTAAAATCTAACTTGTTCTGTCATGGGATGTTGTCCATACAGCAGTTGATGATGATTGTTCTATGTCAGTCTGTTGAGGTGTGACACAGGAAATGTTTTCAATGCTGAAATAACATGTACGCCAAAACACTGAATCAGGACGACACAGCAATATACAGCTGTAAAACCTCAACTCTCGGACTTGATTAAGTCACAGTTTCTCACTGTTTAACTTGGTGCAACTATAACGAGTTCTCAGATTAAATATCTCAATGTTTAGCAATATCTATATGTGTGTGTGTGTGTGTGTATGTTTATAAATGGTTATTTATAAAGCACATATTTATAGTATAAAATTAAATACACCAGCAACAGTGTTATTTCATATAGTGAAAGAAAAAACACAACAAAAAAAACACCCCAACAAACCCAATGTATGTATGCATGCATGCATTTCATGTCTTAACATATTGGTTTTGTAATTTATATAGCTGTGTTGTAACATACACAATATGTATATACAATATATTTTGTATGTTTGCTTGTACTCTTTTAATATGATTACTGTTGTAAATGTAGTCAGTGAGAACATTGGACAGACCCATCATGGCAACAGTCTTGTAAATCTATAGAAATCTGCACCACAGCAACTCAGATGCTCAATACATGGGAGTGGTTCACAGATATTGCATATATGATTCACAGCAGATTGGATTATTATTATTATTATTTTATTTTTGTGTGTGTGTGTGTGTGTGCTGAATTTTCATTGTCAGCTGGAAACTATTCTTTATTATACCTTTATAATAATAGCTTAAGAAGGAGGTGTTAAAAATGTACAAGTATAATTGTTTAAATGTGGTTTTTGTATTTTTACCATACTGTCATGAAATAATAATCTTAGATGATATGAAAATGGCATATGATGCTCCTGGAAGGCTTATTTTTATGTTAGTTGGTTGAATTTGCTGTGGTAGGCACCTCTAACAATAAGACTGAGAACTAAACAGACACCAGGATGACTTGAAGATATATACTTCCTTTGATTGAAGCCTTGCTGTGCCTTATCTGGCTCGAAACTTTGTTATTACTTTTCTTATGCAGTCTAAATGGTGTTACTGTAATTAGATAGTTTAATCTTGATGATATCAATTCATTTTGTCCTGCATATTCTATTTTTAGTTAAAATCTTGATATTTAAATTTATCATTACCAATGCCCCCAAAGTGAATCAACAGCTCAGTATGTTTTTGTGTGTATCAATGTCTGTGTTTTTGTTTTTATCAATGTCTGTGTTTTTGTTTTTATCAATGTCTGTGTTTTTGTGTTTATCAATGTTTGTATTTTTGTGTTTATCAATGTCTGTGTTTTTGTGTTTATTAATGTCTGTGTGTTTTTGCTGCAGCCTCGGTCATCGCCCTGCCCGATTTGAGCCCTCCAAGTTTGCACTGTTTTCCTGTGGCCTCGACAGAAACAGTCTCTCCAGTATTCCCGACACACTGACGGCATCCCTAGCAGGACCTTTGGTTTGTATTGTTCACATTTCTCTTTTATAAGTATCACCTCCAGTTTATATAATATTAACTACTAATATTAATAGATAAATAACTAGTTTAACATGCTCATATACCATTAGGGTTTTGAATACGCCCATCCCGAGTCCGACCTCCAATAAGATCGGTGACCTGCCTCGGAACAGGAATTATTATTAATAATAATACTCCAGACACACTGACGACATCCCTAGCAGGACCATTGGTTTGTATTGTTCACTTTATTCTGAGTTATTTAATTTGTCTTGTAGATGTCTCACTCGTCATCCACATCATCAGTAATTTCCTCCGACAGCGACTGCACCTCTCCGTACCGATCATCCGACACGTGCGTCATCCGCGTCAGTCTGGAGACAAGTCTCATCGCCAACACACACATCTACAAGAGCATAATGGTCAGTGGAGGTGGTGGGGGGAGGGGGGAGAGAGAGAAAAAGAAAGAAAGAAATGTTTTATTTAACGACGCACTCAACACATTTTATTTACGGTTATATGGCATCAGACATATGGTTAAGGACCATGCAAATTTTGAGAGGAAACCCGCTGTCGCCACTACATGGGCTACTCTTTCCGATTAGCAGCAAGGGATCTTTTATTTGCACTTCCCACAGGCAGGATAGCACAAAGCATGGCCTTTGTTGAACCAGTTTGGATCACTGGTTGGTACAAGTGGTTTTACACCTACCCATTGAGCCTTGCGGAGCACTCACTCAGGGTTTGGAGTCTGTATCTGGATTAAAAATCCCATGCCTCGACTGGAATCCGAACCCAGTACCTACCAGCCTGTAGTCTGATGGCCTAACCACGACGCCACCAAGGCCGGTTGTGAGAGAGAGAGAGAGAGAGAGAGAGAGAGAGAGAGAGAGAGAGAGAGAGAGAGAGAGAGAGAGAGAGAGAGAGAGAGAGAGAGAGAGAGAGAGAGAGAGAGAGTGAGAGAGTGAGTGAGTGAGTGAGTGAGTGAGTGAGAGTAATGATCAGTGTAGTTTTATGTGGAGGGACAGACAGAGAGAGAGGGAGAGGGAGGGAGGGAAGGACGGGAAGAGACTGAGAGAGAGAGCGAAGGCCGGAGGGAGAGTTGTATTGATCAGTCAGATTATTTACGGTGTTACCTACTTGTTATTTCAGTTGAAGAACACCGACCACACTCACACTACTATAAAGAAGATTCTTGAGAAATACTCGGTCGAGGGTCCCCCCGAGGATTACTGTTTGCTGCAGATTCTCCCTGATGGAGGTGAGTCACACCCCACACCCAGAAAACCCATATTCTAGTTATAATTATAGCCAGTTTAAAACTTATTCACTCTCCTGTCTCAACTCTATAAAGCTTGGAATCTGTTTATTACCTGCATCCCTTTCCTCCCACCCTAGATAATAGTTCCTCCCATCCTCCCGCCCTAGATAATAGTTCCTCCCGCCCTAGATAATAGTCCCTCCCACCCTAGATAATAGTTCCTCCCACCCAAGATAATAGTTCCTCCTGCCCTAGATAATAGTTCCTCCTGCCCTACATAATAGTTCCTCCCGCCCTAGATAATAGTTCCTCGCACCCCACCCTAGATAATAGTTCCTCCCACCCTAGATAATTGTTCCTCCCACCCTAGATAATAGTTCCTCCCACCCTAGATAATAGTTCCTCCTGTCTTCCAGCCCTAGATAATAGTTCCTCCCACCCTAGATAATAGTTCCTCCTGTCCTCCCACCCTAGATAATAGTTCCTCCCACTCCCACCCTAGATAATAGTTCCTTCCGCCCTAGATAATAGTTCCTCCCATCCTCCCACCCTAGATAATAGTTCCTCCTGCCCTAGATAATAGTTTCTCCCACCCTAGATAATAGTTCCTCCTGCCCTAGATAATAGTTCTTCCCACCCTAGATAATAGTTCCTCCCACCCTAGATAATAGTTCCTCCTGTCCTCCCACCCTAGATAATAGTTCCTCCTACCCCCACCCTAGATAATAGTTCCTCCTACCCCCACCCTAGATAATAGTTCCTCCTACCCCCACCCTAGATAATAGTTCCTCCCACCCTAGATAATAGTTCCTCCTACCCCCACCCTAGATAATAGTTCCTCCTACCCCCACCCTAGATAATAGTTCCTCCTACCCCCACCCTAGATAATAGTTCCTCCCACCTCAGATAATAGTTCCTCCTACCCCCACCCTAGATAATAGTTCCTCCCACCTCAGATAATAGTTCCTCCCGTCCTCCCTTCCTAGATAATAGTTCCTCCCACCCTAGATAATAGTTCCTCCCACCCTAGATAATAGTTCCTCCTGTCCTCCCACCCTAAATAATAGTTCCTCCCACCCTAGATAATAGTTCCTCCTGTCCTCCCGCCCTAGATAATAGTTCCTCCCGCCCTAGATAATAGTTCTTCCTGTCCTCCCACCCTAGATAATAGTTCCTCCCACCCTAGATAATAGTTCCTCCTGTCCTCCCGCCCTAGATAATAGTTCCTCCCACCCTAGATAATAGTTCCTCCCGCCCTAGATAATAGTTCCTCCTGTCCTCCCACCCTAGATAATAGTTCCTCCTCCCTCCCACCCTAGATAATAGTTCCCCGCCCTAGATAATAGTTCCCCTGTCCTCCCACCCTAGATAATAGTTCCTCCCACCCTAGATAATAGTTCCTCCTGTCCTCCCACCCTAGATAACAGTTCCTCCTGCCCTCCCGCCCTAGATAATAGTTCCTCCCACTCCCACTCTAGATAATAGTTCCTCCCACCCTAGATAATAGTTCCTCCCACTCCCACCCTAGATAATAGTTCCTCCCGCCCTAGATAATAGTTCCTCCCGTCCTCCCGCCCTAGATAATAGATCCTCCCGTCCTCCCGCCCTAGATAATAGTTCCTCCTGTCCTCCCACCCTAGATAATAGTTCCTCCCACCCTAGATAATAGTTCCTCCCATCCTCCCACCCTAGATAATAGCCCTAGATAATAGTTCCTCCTGTCCTCCCACCCTAGATAATAGTTCCTCCCACCCTAGATAATAGTTCCTCCCATCCTCCCACCATAGATAACAGTTCCTCCTGTCCTCCCGCCCTAGATAATAGTTCCTCCCACTCCCACTCTAGATAATAGTTCCTCCCACCCTAGATAATAGTTCCTCCTACTCCCACCCTAGATAATAGTTCCTCCCACTCCCACCCTAGATAATAGTTCCTCCCACCCTAGATAATAGTTATAAGCTGTTTTTGTTTCTCATTCAAAAAGATTACTGACTTATAAAAAAGAAGTTAGATATTAGCTGGTCATCTATAACAAGTTTGATATTATGCAAATATTACTAAGGAGCAGAGATATTTTACTGTATCCTTAATTATAAAAATAAGCAATTATCTTGAATGTTTGGTTGAGATTTTAGTGCTAGCTGAATAATGTTCCTATTCTTGTGTGATGGAACACTCCTTAGTTTGCCCACAAAGACCTGGCAGAGGGTTATGGAGATTGTGTGTCTGCTGTCTGTTTCATCCCGTGTCATTTGCTGCAGATTGTGATCAATTTCACATAGATCTGTTGGAGTGTTTTGTTACATAACCGGGGTAGCTATGCGCTTAAGGTAATCTTAGGGTTAAGATCGCTTCGTGGAACAGGGCCCATGTCTTTGTGTTTACACAGTGACAAGAACAACAACTTGGTTGATGCTGTCAATCAGTTGCAGAGTTTGTTACATAACCTGATCTGTTTGTTTTACAGAGTTACTGATACCACAAGGTGCGAATGTGTTTTACGCTCTGAACAACTCGGTCGATGATCTCAAGTTTGTGGTGCGGAGTAGGGCTGAGCAGGAGTCGCTCAGCAGTCACAAACACCGAGGAAAACGACGGCTCAAGAAACTCAGCCTGTAGTCACTGTGCAATACGAGTGGTATTTCATTGGTCGGATCTCATGAAGAGGAAACTGATGTAAACAACTTGAACTCACTGTGTGCAATACAAGATATATTAGATTGATTATATTTCAGTGTGAAGAGGATGTCTTTGGAAACCATTTATTTTCAGTGTGTGCAATACGAGTGATATGTAACAGGTTGTATCTGACCGTGAAGAGGAAGTTAATGTCTCAGGAAACTGTGTGTGTTGTAACTGTTTGCAATGTGACCTGTGTGTGAGGCCGCATCTCATAACAAAACAGGAGATTGTCATACCGATTCGATACACTTTCTCTAATTAACCGTACTGACTACAATCAAACAGCGGCATTCTCAGTCTGATGTAGTGACTTCTACCGACACAGTTTCTTGGACTTACCACACTCATTTAAACCAGACAGCGGTGATTATACGGTTTTTATTGTCTTCCACATTTATGTGAAACAGGGTTCAATCAGTGGCTTGCAAGGAATAATTGTTGTTTCTGATTAAATTTATCATACCTGTTCCTTGCTACACAGGGTGAAATTACAGCTGGCACTTAATCCTAGTTCATCTGCTGAAATCTATCTTAACGCTAATGTCTCATCTTTAACACTTTCTCACGCTTTCTCACACTTTCTCACTTTCAGGGAACATTTTAGTCAATATCGCTACCCATGTTTCAGAGATCGCTACCCATGTTTCAGAGATTGCTACACAATTTTAGAACATTCAACAATATTTGCCAATCAATTTTCAATGGACTAGAAATATCAATAATGATGAAAACAAAATGTTTCCTGACTTGATATTACTCACGTATGTTCTACATCTACAGAGGTGAAATAACTAGGGTTTTTAATAATAACAATAATGATGCAGTCTTGTTTCCATATTCTGCAAAGTAATGTAGAACATTTAACGAACAGACATGTTTAAGATTGTGTAGCCTGATGCAACTGATTGAACACACTTTGTAGTAACACTGTGAGGTCTGGCCGTGTTTCAGTATCGTCTGGTTGAGTCGGGCTTTTATTATTAGCTTAAATTATTGCTTTGGTATTCTTTCGCTTTGTAAGACAATACAATTGTGGTTACTATTGCATACAATAAGATTTGGTTTGGAAAGATTTCAGCAGCTGGCAATAAAATAAATCGCATCACAGGTGGCTTGAAACCAATGTGCAGTCAGATACTGTAAACTAGCCTGGGTGTAAAAACACACACAACAGTTATATATTTAACCCATCATTTATAATCGTGTAATTTTTTTATTAACATACACATACCTGTCAATACTTATTAGTAAAAATATACCTACCTGCATATATGCTAATATGTGTGTAAAAATTATTTTATTACAAACCAATGTTAAATTTGGAATTTTTTGTAAGAGTGCTTCCATCAACTAATGTAAGTTTTATTAGGATTTTGAATTGTTACAGAATGTTTATTTTTTTATATGACAGTTGTATGTCATCGTCGTACAACTGTGCGGTCGTTATTGTACAGTACGGTCGAGAAGATTGTGCAATGATTTGATCACCGATGTACACAGTGCTATTATTACACACACGGTGACATGCTTAACCAACTGTCATAATGTTCATAGTGTACTCAATTTGTCATCGTAAACAATATTGTCCATTCTCTATACAACCACTTGTATATCAATGCTGTGTGGTACATGTGTTACACATGGTATCACTATTGTAATCATTGCGCACCCATGCTTTTACCATTGTATAACCATACTGTAACCATGTTGTTCCCTAACCATTGTTGAACTATGTTGTCATGGTGTTTTAACAATTGTTTAACTATGTTGTCATTGTGTTGAACAATTGTTTAACGATGTTGAACTGTGTAGTCATTGTGTAACCATTGTTAACTACATGTATTCTGTCATTGAGTAACCATTGTATAACTATGTTGCCATTGTATAACAATAATGTAAATTATTAACTATATTGTTTCTGTTTTTACCATGTCACCATTGTATCACTATTTTGTACTCATTGTTGAACAATTGTTCAGTTACTCATGTCCATATTGTTAATGTGTCCTCCATGTTTGCTTTGTTCCTTTGTAAGCATTCATTGTTTGCTTTTTTCACTCTCTTGTTTTCTGTGCACCCATTGTTAATGAAAGAAATCAAAGTGAAGAAATTAAAATGATTAGTGCAATATTTATATTACAGCCTGTGTTTAATGCGTTTTTGTAGGCCCGATTTCCATATGTGCTCATTTTTGTATAATGTAAATGTAAAATGTAGGGAAAGATCTTAATACAGGCATCGCCTGTTGGTCCATGCCTAACGCTAATACAAACGTTAATAAATATTGTTTAAAAAAACCCCAAGCACTATGTCTAAGTGTGTGAAGTCTGGCAAAAGAAAGATACCGGTTTCCACGTAATTGAGATATTTTCAAACACAAATTAGTCAAATAGTTTCATTACAATGAGCAGAAAATAAATGTACAGACACTCTTGCAGGGAAACATACATTCTTACTAACATGTGAAACAGTTGCACATTGATCGTTTTTTTGCATGCCGAAAAAACATAAATGGAAACGTACGTGGAAAACGGGCCTTAGAAAAGCCACTATGCTCAGTGTGTATAATTTGTATACAAATATATCACCACTCTGTACACGAAACACTTGTCAAAGCTAGTTGTTTGAGTTTTAAACAGTGGACAGTGGACTGCTCAAATGTAGATTTTAGATTTTATAATTCATCCTTTAATGCTGAAACCTTACTAAAACAAGATATTGTACATATGGTTCATGCTCAATTACAAAAAAAAAATTGTATTTGCTAATTCTAGTACAGTACTGTAAGTTTGCATTTTTCATCTGCAAAATAAAACTGTGGTAAAGGCCTAAACAAGAGTGTGAAATCAAAATTCTGTTATTATGATTATTTATCATTGTACAGTGTGATCTGTATTTGGTAAGTTACTTCAACAGAGATGTTTTGCTTATATAGTGTGACCCAGTGTGCCATTTTACTCATTAACAATACAGTATTTTTGACTGTTGGTTGGTTGCTTAATCACAAACTGTACATTTTTTCTATTTATCTGTTTATATCTGTTGTCATGACCTAAACATTTTGTCACGTTATTTTTGGTCACATCATGTTATTATTTCTTTTGTTTTGTTTTGTTTTGTTTTTATTTTATTTTATAGCTGGTGAGAAAGACATCATTAAAGAAGTATATTTTTTATATTTGTTTTTATATCTTTCACATAACCAACGTTTTTCTAATCATTTTTCAAAATAAATAATTTTATAACACCCAGTTCATTTTCAGCTAGTTTGATATTTTAGTGCTTAAGCTTCGTAGTATTTCATCTTTCTACCTATGGCAAATAATTTAAGAGAATGTCATCTTTACTTTCAATGAATAGTTTGGCTTCTGATTAGTATATCCCAAAGATAAGATAAAAAAATAAAGCATTAATGTCCATATTTTTTTTTAGATTGTTGGTCTGTGTAATATTTTTAGGTTTTAAAAAAAATATACTTATAGATCTCAACATTTTAACTTTATTTGATTGTGTCATTACTCTGTGCTTTGAACTATGTTTTGTTGAATGTTCTAGTCACGAATCTGTTTTCATTGTACAATATGTATTAATTTGAAAAAGATAGTGTGTGCGTAACTTGGCCAAAGATGTTTCATTCACTTTGACTTGAACATGTAAGGGCCTTTCAAACAAAAAGCTACTGTGAAATACATTTCTGTTGTCTGCTTATGGTAACAGATGTACTGCACCAAAACAGTCATATTTAATAGTGCTGATTTTGTAAATCAAACATTTATTTATTTAGGTATTCAATAGGACTATAGGCTTCTTTTTCTTTTTTTGTTGATGTTGCCTTCTACTACAAAATAGTATTATTTAATAGTGCTTATTTTGTAAATCAAAAATTAATTAATTTATTTTATTTATTAGATCTACAAGCTTCATTTTTTCTTCTCTTTATTTTTCCTTCTCTTTTTTCCATGTAGCCTTCAACTAGGCTTTTGCTGTGCCAAAATTGAAAAAAAAAAGTAATAATAAATTTGGTACATGTTTAATGCAATGAAAATGTGTTGACCTTTAACACTGTATAAACTACTT
This sequence comes from Gigantopelta aegis, assembly GCF_016097555.1. Lineage (NCBI taxonomy): Eukaryota > Metazoa > Mollusca > Gastropoda > Neomphalida > Peltospiridae > Gigantopelta > Gigantopelta aegis. The sequence continues at coordinate 1,776,031 of NC_054708.1, read as the reverse complement.
GCATTGCTCATGTTAATTGTACTATCAGCATATTTAAGAAATGAAATAATTCATTTTAAAATAACTGGCAATCTTTTGTTTTCATGTATTTGATGGTATTAACCATGGTGATTTCAAGTTAATTTATATTTTTAATCAAATCTACACAACACAATTATATAAGCATGCATAACTTGCACTGATTGTTTTTGTAAAACAAAACCAGCCTGCTATATAGTAATAGCATTTAATTTGAAAAAGAATCTACCTATGTCATAATAGTACAATTCTTACGTTTATAATACATCCAATGTAACCATTGTTTTACACAATTCTACAACTAACAAGTTCGTAGGCATTTGCTGTCTTTCTTAGGATGGTGATTTGGCTTTAGCCATCTTTTACTTATCTTCATCAGTGTGTACCACAACACTGACCTAGAGTACTTGATAAAACATGTAATATTAAATTTTGACAAGGTCATGATGTCAAATCCTGACTGATATGTTTTATAAATAATAAAATAGATTTTTGTACTTGTATTTATTATATGTAAATTATTATTTGACAGGAATAAAATAAATGATGTCATTAATGTGCGTTCGTGTTTGGTTATTTCAGTTCAAGTTTTGTTTTAGTTTACCCTGTTCGATACAGGTAGAACTGACGACAACTAGTATGATAATGAACAGCTAAATCTGCATAACTCAGGTACATGGGACAAAATACACAAAAAGTTTAGCAATTTGGTAAATGTGCTTTAATGAAAGAAAACATAACTTTTAAAGTGAAATCAGACACAGGATTTAATTTATGCATTGTTATCCATAAGAAAAAGAAATGTTTTATTTAACGACGCACTCGACACATTTTATTTACGGTTATATGGCGTCAGACATATGGTCGAGGACCACACAGATTTTGAGAGGAAACCCGCTGTCGCCACTACATGGGCTACTCTTCCGATTAGCAGCAAGGGATCTTTTATTTGCGCTTCCCACAGGCAGGATAGCACAAACCATGGCCTTTGTTGAACCAGTTATGGATCACTGGTCAGTGCAAGTGGTTTACACCTACCCATTGAGCCTTGCGGAGCACTCACTCAGGGTTTGGAGTCTGTATCTGGATTAAAAATCCCATGCCTCGACTGGGATCCGAACCCAGTACCTACCAGCCTGTAGACCGATGGCCTGCCACGACGCCACCGAGGCCGGTCTCACCCGGAAGTCATCTGTGTAGTGAGACCTTACGATTGATAACTTTTAGAGTTACATCCCTTTACAAAAATCATTTGAGGGGTCTCAAAAATATTATGACTAGAGAATTTTTTCCATTTGATATTGTTTAGCATAAGCAGACCAACGCACCAACATGCCTAAGGACCATCGGTTGCCAGAGAGACCAAAACCACCATCGATTGACCAAATCATGGCCGACATTAAAGCTGCTGGTGACGATGACGTGGTGTTCAGCGGCTCCAAATTGAACATCTCCAGAGGTAAGAAATTAAAGCGACAGACACGAGTTTTGAAAACTACGCCGTATTTCACTATTAGAGCCGTTTTTCATAAACTGAAATCAGGCATTACAGATTACTTTTATATGCAGGGCCGTAGCTAGCGGGGGGGGGGGGGGGGGGGAAGGGGGAGGGGAATCCGGAAAGCATAGAAACTTAAAGAAAAGTCTCTTCTTAACTGTTTGAGTTTTAGACTATTAACTACTGAGTTGCCCCCCTTCCCCCCCCCTCCCCCACCATCACCAAACTGGCCCTGATATGTTGTTTAGTATATCATTATACTATATCCATTTGCGTGCATCAGCCTTGTTTATGGCCATCCTGGTGTTTGTAATGCGATGAAACTTTATGCGTTTCATAATTATAAAAATGCATGTACCTCCGAGTAGTAAAGTTTATGGAAATGTTTTATTTAACAACGCACAGTAAACGTTATGGAGTCCAGTTCTAATCTATTTGGGTTTTTTTTTTAGATGTTTTCCGTTTTATCGTTGTAGACTCATGTTTCATGTTTCACTCAGTTATAACTTTATCTACCTGTGTTATATATTTGTAGATTAATGAAACTTGGTACCTATTTTCACAGGTTCAAACTAGTGTTTACAACTTTAAATGCTCAAATGTATTAATGATTAAAGGTGTGTAGTTGTCAGTAATGACATGTTTGGCTATTTTTACATTTATTTGTAATAAATAACTAAATAACAACCGTACATATTTAGGCAAAGTTATCATTTTTATGAGTAACAATTACATGCATATGGATTTATTCATCAGTAAGGGGCGGGACATAGCCCAATGCGAAAGTACTCGCTTGATGCGCGATCAGTTTGGAATCGATCCCCGTTGGTAGGTCCATTAGGCTACTTCTTGTTCTTGTGAGTGCACCACAACTGGTATATCAAAGGCTGTGGTATGTGCTATCCTATGTGAAATGGTGCATATAAAAGATCCTTTGCTATAATGGGAAAATGTAGCGGGTTTCCTCTCTTAAGACTATATCAAAATTACCAAATGTTTGACTTCCAATAGCCGATGATTAATAAATCAATGTGCTCTAGAGGCGTTGTTAAACAAAACAAACATCTAATCACTTTCAATAATATACATGTGTATATACTGCTGATTGCAGGTTGGCACTTATAGAGTCTAAACAATTTGTTGTTTCTTGTTTTACCGTATGTACTGCTTCACAACTGACTATAAATCAATTTTTGATATGTTGCCTTCTTCAGAAAAAAATGCAACTGGAATGTATTAAATTAACCGTTCTCAACAAATTTGTATTTTTTTTCCCATTTAATTCCAACTTCATGCAGTGTATTGTCATATTAAGTGAATTTACATACATGAAGCGTAGCCTACCCAGAGGCAATTAGATGCATTCCAAATCATACTTTCTTAATTGATACACAGTTGAGATGTCGGGACTGAATGGGTACTAATATTTCTGAAGGAGTGAAGATCGATTATTTGCTGCATCTTATCGCTGTTGTTAAAATATCCCTTTTATATAATAGTAAACATTGACTCTGGCCACTGAATACAGGTATGTTAGCAATTTGGGATCCGAAATAGGTGGCCACTGGCCGCGTTAGACAGGTGACCACTTATTACAGGTGCATTTACATTATAAATCGTTTGGGAGGGGAAAACATGGCCGCTTAAGGCAGGTGACCGCTGATTACAGGTGACCGCTAGGACCGGTTTGACTATATGTATATATACACACATACACATGTAATGTATACACATCACACTTTGTCTTGTAAAGATATATATATATATATATATATATCACACTTTGTCTTGTAACACCTGTAGACTAATACATGTATGTATCTTGTCTTTTGTCTTTGTCAAGGCAAGATAAAAATGTTTGGGTTTTTTTTAAATTTTAAAATGTAGATTAATAGTGAATTTTACAACCCAAGTTTACCAAGTGTAACAACATGGGTGCAGAAATGGAAAATATTTAACTAGTCCGCCAGACCAGAACCAACTAAACATTACTAACCTGGCCAAATTTCTACTAGTCCGCCAGCCTTTTGGACAATATATTATTGTTCAACAATATATATATACATAATTATGTATGTTTTATGGATTACTGATATGAAATAAAATGTATTATTATTCCGGAATGTTGCGTTTGCGAAGTCTATTGGCAATGCGGTACATCATGTATTGTGTATTTCGTCATCATTCTGTTCAAACCATTTGTTTAAATCGTTTGGAATTCGGGCATGGCTGATGTGGAGTCACGGATTCAATGCAAAAAATAAAATATGAATAAATAAATACATTAAAAAAAAAAAAAATTACATTCAGTCACAAAAAGACGGATTGCCCGTCAGACTGGTAGTTGCATTTTTTAACTCGTCCATCAAAATTTTTACATGCATTTGGTGAGCGGATGAGTACTTTCTGCACCCCTGAACAAGATATACCATGGGTACTGGCCTCAGTGGTGTTGTGGTTAAGCCATCGGCCCATATTTGCAGCCGGGTACCAGCTCTCACCCAGAGCAAGTTTTAACAACTCAATGGGTAGGTGTAAGACCACTACAGCCTCTTCTCTCTCACTAACCACCTAACAACTAACCCTCTGATAGCTGAGGTGTGTGCCCAGGACAGCGTGCTGGAACGTTAATTGGATACAAGCACAAAAATAAGTTGAAATGAATGAAATATACCATGGGTGAAACTGTAACAATGTATTGTAGACTAGTCAGTTCTGTAGATATTTTTGATTATAAAATTGGTGTAATTGTTTTTGTTTCAGACAGTACGCCAGTGACTTCTCTCTCCCTGGTGGATACAGAGGACATGGGACACGGTGACGATTCATCTGTGACTCGCACGGAGAGCCCCGACATTGGAGCAAAGTATTTACAGACACTGGAGCTCCTCAATCTTGTTGACCTCCTTAAAAGCACTCCTGAGGAGCTGAAGAAACAGTATGAGCAGCTGGAGGAGCTAGGAGCTGAGGTGTCCGAGGTGATCAATGAACTCAAAGAGTCAGCCAGCAGCACAGTGAAACAGAAGAAAACAAAGTCCTGATACAAGATTTCAGTGTTTGTTATACACCTGTTGGATGAAGAGAATACAAGGTGCAGTGTGTAGTACTTACCACATGATGTCACACCGACATGGTTAACACCAAGCGTTGTTCACCATTCTCAGTGAATTTCTATTTTGGAGTCGGGCAAGAGACCTACCTCTGTCTTCTAATGTCATGTCCATATGAGGCATAATGAATTTTAACTTGTACCAAGCTAACATTAACTGTTATGTGCAGTGAAAATTACTCCCATTCAGCAAAGACTGCATGTGCACTATTTGATGACACTGATTAAAATTAATCACACACACACACACAAAATATTGCTGTATGTTTTCGATACAATGTGGGATATTTATTCATTATCTGTGTTAATTTTATAATAAGGATCATTAGAATGAATGTTTAAAGGGACATTCCCGAGTTTGCTGCATTGTAAGATGTTTCCTACTAATAAAATATTTCTACGATTAAACTTACATATTAAATATATTTTCTTGTTTAGAATATCGGTGTAATGTGTTTCGGGTCCTCTTAATATTTGTAAGAAGACCAAACTGGAATTTGTCTTCAAATAGTTTTGTACGTACGAAAAAATCTTTTTTTAGGAAATACAATGAAATTTAACCTAGTACAAATATTAGAACGATCAGAAACATGTTTAATATACAGCCACTAATATTTTATGCAGAAAAATATATTTGATATGTAATTAGTCGCCAAAATGTCTCTGTTAGTCGATAACATCTTAAAACATTGCAGCAAAGTCAGGAATGTCCCTTTAATGACACCATGCACACAAAATTCACATGGCTATAGGGTGTCAGAAAAGGTAAGGACCAGTATATGGAAATATTATAAGGACCATTAGTACCACAGACAGACATCAAGGACTGTTTTCTGAATTTGATTATTAGGCACAGAAAATTCTGTTGCATTCAGTATATTGTATTATGACGAAATGCATATATATTTATAAAATATATTTACTTACCCGTGACTTGTTTTGAGTAGTGTATTATAAATTAGGGTGGGTTTTTTAATATCCCACTGCCCCCTTTCCTTTTTCTTCTTTCACTTCGATCTCATTTCTTCCCGATCTGGCAGCTCCTCAGCTGTGGGCTTAGTGTGACCACCTTGGAGAGTGTTCAGTACTTACCGGGTACTTCTTGTATTGTTGAGAGGCAGGGGGCGGGGTGTAGCTTAGTGTGACCACCTTGGAGAGTGTTCAGTACTTACCGGGTACTTCTTGTATTGTTGAGAGGCAGGGGGTGGGGTGTAGCTTAGTGTGATCACCTTGGAGAGTGTTCAGTACTTACTTCTTGTATTGTTGAGAGGCAGGGGGCGGGGTGTAGCTTAGTGTGACCACCTTGGAGAGTGTTCAGTACTTACCGGGTACTTCTTGTATTGTTGAGAGGCAGGGGGTGGGGTGTAGCTTAGTGTGACCACCTTGGAGTGTGTTCAGTACTTACTTCTTGTATTGTTGAGAGGCAGGGGGCGGGGTGTAGCTTAGTGTGACCACCTTGGAGAGTGTTCAGTACTTCTTGTATTGTTGAGAGGCAGGGGGGCGGGGTGTAGCTTAGTGTGACCACCTTGGAGAGTGTTCAGTACTTCTTGTATTGTTGAGAGGCAGGGGGCGGGGTGTAGCTTAGTGTGACCACCTTGGAGAGTGTTCAGTACTTCTTGTATTGTTGAGAGGCAGGGGGCGGGGTGTAGCTTAGTGTGACCACCTTGGAGAGTGTTCAGTACTTCTTGTATTGTTGAGAGGCAGGGGGGGGGGGTGTAGCTTAGTGTGACCACCTTGGAGAGTGTTGAGAGGCAGGGGGCGGGGTGTAGCTTAGTGTGACCACCTTGGAGTGTGTTCAGTACTTCTTGTATTGTTGAGAGGCAGGGGGCGGGGTGTAGCTTAGTGTGACCACCTTGGAGAGTGTTCAGTACTTCTTGTATTGTTGAGAGGCAGGGGGTGGGGTGTAGCTTAGTGTGACCGCCTTGGAGTGTGTTCAGTACTTACTTCTTGTATTGTTGAGAGGCAGGGGGCGGGGTGTAGCTTAGTGTGACCACCTTGGAGAGTGTTCAGTACTTCTTGTATTTTTGAGAGGCAGGGGGCGGGGTGTAGCTTAGTGTGACCACCTTGGAGAGTGTTCAGTACTTCTTGTATTGTTGAGAGGCAGGGGGCGGGGTGTAGCTTAGTGTGACCACCTTGGAGAGTGTTCAGTACTTCTTGTATTGTTGAGAGGCAGGGGGTGGGGTGTAGCTTAGTGTGACCGCCTTGGAGTGTGTTCAGTACTTACTTCTTGTATTGTTGAGAGGCAGGGGGCGGGGTGTAGCTTAGTGTGACCACCTTGGAGAGTGTTCAGTACTTCTTGTATTTTTGAGAGGCAGGGGGCGGGGTGTAGCTTAGTGTGACCACCTTGGAGAGTGTTGAGAGGCAGGGGGCGGGGTGTAGCTTAGTGTGACCACCTTGGAGAGTGTTGAGAGGCAGGGGGCGGGGTGTAGCTTAGTGTGACCACCTTGGAGTGTGTTGAGAGGCAGGGGGCGGGGTGTAGCTTACTGTGACCACCTTGGAGAGTGTTGAGAGGCAGGGGGCGGGGTGTAGCTTAGTGTGACCACCTTGGAGAGTGTTGAGAGGCAGGGGGCGGGGTGTAGCTTAGTGTGACCACCTTGGAGTGTTGAGGCAGGGGGCGGGGTGTAGCTTAGTGTGACCACCTTGGAGAGTGTTCAGTACTTCTTGAATTGTTGAGAGGCAGGGGGCGGGGTGTAGCTTAGTGTGACCACCTTGGAGAGTGTTCAGTACTTCTTGAATTGTTGAGAGGCAGGGGGCGGGGTGTAGCTTAGTGTGACCACCTTGGAGAGTGTTCAGTACTTCTTGTATTGTTGAGAGGCAGGGGGTGGGGTGTAGCTTAGTGTGACCACCTTGGAGTGTGTTCAGTACTTCTTGTATTGTTGAGAGGCAGGGGGCGGGGTGTAGCTTAGTGTGACCACCTTGGAGAGTGTTCAGTACTTACCGGGTACTTCTTGTATTGTTGAGAGGCAGGGGGTGGGGTGTAGCTTAGTGTGACCACCTTGGAGTGTGTTCAGTACTTCTTGTATTGTTGAGAGGCAGGGGGGCGGGGTGTAGCTTAGTGTGACCACCTTGGAGTGTGTTCAGTACTTCTTGTATTGTTGAAAGGCCGGGGGCGGGGTGTAGCTTAGTGTGACCACCTTGGAGAGTGTTGAGAGGCAGGGGGCGGGGTGTAGCTTAGTGTGACCACCTTGGAGAGTGTTCAGTACTTCTTGTATTGTTGAGAGGCAGGGGGCGGGGTGTAGCTTAGTGGTAAAGCACTCACCTGATAGGCGGTCGATCTACAATCATCCTCGTCAGTGGCCCATTTCTTGTTCCAGCCAGTGCACCACAACTGGTATATCAAAGGCAGTGGTATATGCTGTCCTGTCTATGGGATGGTATATATAAAAGATCCCTTGCTACTAATGGAAAACTAGCAGGTTTTCTCTCTAAGAATATATGTCAGAATGACAAAATGTTTGACATCCAATAGCCGATGAAGCAATATGCTCTTGTGGTGTTAAACAAAAACTATTTTGTCAGAGAGACACCTGCTGTGTTCTCATTCTACCAACAGTTGTCGGTTACTGTTGTGGGCCAGACCAGCTTTATTAGCGGCAGAGGACGAGGATGCCAGGTGGGTGAAGGAAGTACAGAGACAGCTCAGAAGACCGAGTTGGAGGAAAATGACAGATATGGTCGAAACAGATTGAAATCATGGGAGAAATTGGAGAGTTTTTTATATCAAGATAATGAGAATGATGTGATGATAGTGATAGATGAGAAAGATCAATTACAGTGAGCCAGCTTTGACAGGTTTTGATCAGCGTAATCAGTTTGATTGTCCAGCGGCTTATCCACTAGACCAAGGAGCTCTCTAATGAAATCAATGTTAATAAATTGCAAATCAAATAGGATATAACAGTGATCAACTTTAATTTCATTGATATAAATATTTTTTAAAAACCAGTCTGTTCCTTGCAGCTTGTCAAACCGCCTGTGGCAATGATTCCGATATTTTGTTCAACTCTTGCGATATTTCTTTGACACTACATAAAATTTTATCCTTGTCTTCATGTTTCAATATCTTGCCAAACTTTTGCATAAATTTATCGGGATGCCATCTAACCTGCTGGTCCCGGAGGTATTTCCTGAACGTTTTGCTTGAGCGATCCTGAATATCACAGAAGAGTACATCCACCATGTCGGTCACGGCCCCCAAACACGGCCACGGGACGCTGCTGTAAGTGAGGACCTCGTCTTGGCCGTGTAGCAGCAGATGTGTGTAATTTCTCTCGTATGAACACTTCTTCTTCCGTTTCCTCTCAAACTGATCTTCTCTCTGGGTCTCTCGGTATTTTTTCTCCAGCTCGGCTCTTGTCTTTCTCAACTCCTCTTCGTCCAGTACGTGTGATTTGAACGTGGAGCCTGCTGTGGATGGAGCGGGTTTCCTCCGTGGTGGAGCCACGTGCGAGTGTTTGTGTTTCAAGTGGTGTTCTTTCTGTAACCGGTCCGCCCAGTCGTCGTAGCTCTCCGCTTCAGTTTCAGCAAAACCTGCACAAAGAAAACACTGGTGCATTAATCAATATCTATTCTATTGTTTATCAACAGAATGGAATAGATTAAAATACTGCTGTCAGATTTAAGCTCGGGCCTCTCCATTTGAAAATAGCAGGAGAGCACCTGCATATGATCCCAGGCGAGAAATACCAAATAAGGAGAGCAAGTTCAAAAATTAAAAATAAACAACAAACAAATTGTGTATAGCTTTATTGAGAATGTAACAGGTCGATAGTTCTACAAATTTTCCTTTCGCCATCTCGGCAATAGACAGGAAACCTCTTTCAGCTACGATCTAACGTCCACCGGTGTATGATGAAAACATACCCATAATGAAAAGAGATTTCTCACGCAAGCATGTGAAATGTTTCTATTTAATAATTTGAAACAGTTGACAGATTACCCAGCTAACATATTCAGTGGTTGAATAACTAATTATTTGTGTGCAAACCATTTTTATTTTCAAAAACTAGGGTTATTTTTCAAGAGGTATTTTCTTAATCGTTAACTGGTGGACATGACGTAGAGGCAGTAAGTAACGCTGATAATAATAATAATAATAATAATAATAGCCCGTCATCAACGTTTACGCGTTCTGTTGCAGTTATAGTTTAGTGTTAAAGAACGAAACGGCTGTTTTTACGATATTGCCTTGATGGGTTTACAATTTGAAACCGTTCTTTAAGTCATGACTTTCTTCAACAATAGCCATAGCAAAACGATTGAAGCAAGCAATAAACTACTTGCCAGTTGTAAGTTTTAGGAGAGTATGAGGTGCGCGCGAGTCGCTGCTCGCCTCACATGGAGAGGCCTGAAGCTATTATTTATTTGTTCCCTCCTCAACTCTCTCTCACTATCTCACTCGGTCTGTTGTGTGCCATTGTTTTAACAGAAAAAGAAAAATGTACAGAGATCTTAGTATAGATATTGCCCAATTCATATGGATCATGGAAAGTTATGGAATTTTAAAATAACATTTCCAACTTGCAGAGTCAAATAATTTTGGGATGGGTTTGAAAAATGAACATTGGTAACATCAGATTATTTTGATCGTTTCCAAAATTAAATCCTTAAAATCCTATAAAATTATGAAGGTAATGAAAAATGCCTTCAAAAGTTATAACAATTGTGAAGTTTGGTTCATCAGAATGTTTATAAATATATAATACATACCACTGCCAAATCCTTTCTCATCACCACACTCTTCTCTTAATTGTTCCGCTAGTTTCTGCTGCCATCTGTCTTCACGCTGATCTACCGAACTGTTTGTGTCAGAAGAGGCGCCATCGTTCTGAAATAAAGAGACGACTAGTTTCCAATGTCAGTTTATATATGACGAGTGCTTCTCGGCAAAATGCTGTTTCCAAATTATACTCATTTCATAATAAGGATATAATTTCAAATTATTCAGGTTTCAATACTATAACGAAAAAATGCCTGACTAAGTGTGAATTTGTGTCAAATAATTAACAAGTCCAGAAGAGAATTTAGCTTAGATTATTTTCAATATTTTAATTTTTCTGTAACTAGTGATAATATATAATGATTTATTCCAACTGCAATAATATAACTATTACACTAATAAAAAAGTAATAACATTTAATGAATATAATAAAAATTTACATTTAATAAATTATCAACCCAAAATAAATATACAAATGTTGAACCCTGCTGGCTGTTTACTTTGACCTCGTCGTGTAAGCGGCGAGATCTCAGCTGGTCTAACAAATATACAAATGTTGAACCCTGCTGGCCGTTTACTTTGACCTCGTCGTGTAAGCGGCGAGATCTCAGCTGGTCTAACAAATATACAAATGTTGAACCCTGCTGGCCGTTTACTTTGACCTCGTCGTGTACGCGGCGAGATCTCAGCTGGTCTAACAAATATACAAATGTTGAACTCTGCTGGCCGTTTACTTTGACCTCGTCGTATAAGCGGCGAGATCTCAGCTGGTCTAACAAATATACAAATGTTGAACTCTGCTGGCTGTTTACTTTTACCTCGTCGTATAAGCGGCGAGATCTCAGCTGGTCTAACAAATATACAAATGTTGAACCCTGCTGGCTGTTTACTTTGACCCTCGTCGTGTAAGCGGCGAGATCTCAGTGGTCTAACAAATATACAAATGACCCTGCTGGCTGTTTACTTTGACCTCGTCGTGTACGCGGCGAGATCTCAGCTGGTCTAACAAATATACAAATGTTGAACTCTGCTGGCTGTTTACTTTTACCTCGTCGTATAAGCGGCGAGATCTCAGCTGGTCTAACAAATATACAAATGTTGAACCCTGCTGGCTGTTTACTTTTACCTCGTCGTGTACGCGGCGAGATCTCAGCTGGTCTAACAAATATACAAATGTTGAACCCTGCTGGCTGTTTACTTTTACCTCGTCGTGTACGCGGCGAGATCTCAGCTGGTCTAACAAATATACAAATGTTGAACCCTGCTGGCTGTTTACTTTGACCTCGTCGTGTAAGCGGCGAGATCTCAGCTGGTCTAACAAATATACAAATGTTGAACCCTGCTGGCTGTTTACTTTGACCTCGTCGTGTACGCGGCGAGATCTCAGCTGGTCTAACAAATATACAAATGTTGAACCCTGCTGGCTGTTTACTTTTACCTCGTCGTGTAAGCGGCGAGATCTCAGCTGGTCTAACAAATATCGACACGAGATTCCCTTTTTGTTTGGCACATCCAACGGTGCAGAAAATCGATTCAGCAGTGGCAAGACCAGTTCAATAAACACTGAAATGAGAATTCGTATGTCATTAATAAGAAAACTAGCACATCACTGTGAAACTATAGCCCGTCCCACAGGGATCGCATTTTTTTCTTACTATTTAATTTACTACAAGTTATTTATTTCTGAGCCGATTGATTTGTAAATTGCACACACAAATTGTATTTCTTTGTTATTTCTAAAACACTTACACTTTTCTTCTTACGGTAAACCAAACTGAAATTATTTACGAAAAAACATTTTAATAGAATGATAGGACGGACTATAGTACAGTCACAGGACAGCAACTTGTTCACCTTTCTTTAACTTTTATATTGTCAGACAAGGCCTTTTTGTCTGATCTTTCCAAACACAGGAAGATGTCATATCACGCATAGATACCTGGTCAGAGTCGGGGGAATCCAATCTACAAGTTAGACCTAGCCTGTGATCTCACATAGAGGCAAATGCTCTGATGCAATCCTCCACTTTGGGGGACTGAATTAATGTATGACGCAGAGGTTATAGAATACGATGGCTCGATCCCCGAGTGGAGAGGAGGCTCTAATTGTGGTGAGCAACAATAATGTATAACAAATATCTACATATGTGGTACTTTATACAACATACATTTTTTAAATAATGAAAATTCCTTTAATTAGAGCCTGTTTTTCTAATTCCTGTGTTCTCTATTTATACCTTGTTGTGAACTGTGTGTTGCATGCAGAGCCCTTGTCAAGGCAATATGAAGAGGGAAGTTCAACTTTTCATCCGTACAGTCTGCATCGAAACCCTCGGACAACAGATACCTGCAGGAGTGAAAGAGAAATGGTATCCATTACCGGTATAAACACTGTTTATAAATACACTACTATGAGAAGACCTCATCTGACTACACCAAGAGAGGTACTTCATCATTTCATGTATTAGGGTGATTATTCATTTCCCCGATTAAACCATGCTGTCTGGGATATCCTGGACAGAGCATAACCCAGTCTACATCAGTCATGAGGCACCGGTTGCTCTCTCGGAGACTGATCTGATGGATAATATAAACAAATTCATCAAATATTAGCCATCATATACAAGGACAAGTTCGAAGAATTCTCTCTGTGAGCTAATTGCAATGTGTATCAGTGTTCAACAGTAGGCAGCACTAATTTTCGACAGCTATTGCCAGCTTGCTTTTTATGCTTACAATTATATACCTATCTGACGTAAACTGTAGATAAAGCCACCTACTTTTCTCAAACAGCCTCCTTTGAAAGAAAAAAAAAACTCAACATATTGTTACAATAATTACACCGACACATGCACTGACATAGCAGCAGTGATGGTTTTTATATATTTATACATGTATGTATGTATATATGTATGTATATATATATACTGACACAATGAAAACGCAAAAACAACTTTTCATTGCAAATAACGACAAACTATTAATGAATTGATGGATAATGGATATGACATTAATGACTGGTATTCATGAGATACATTCACATGAAAACATGGCCAGTTATCATCAGTAATCGAGTTGCATTCGTAATCGAAAAGTTCAAACCCCCCCCCATATCAAGGACAGTATCTGGTGTGTCCACCATTGGCCCGTGAGCATGCGTGAAGACAATGGGGAAAGGATTGGCACAAACATCTCAAATAAGCCACAAGAATGTTCCTCCACTCCTGCAACGCCTGTGCAAGCTCAGCGACGTTACACGGTGGTGGCTGGCGGTGACGTACACGACGTCCTAACTCATCCCACATGTGTTCAATTGGGTTCAAATCTGGAGAAATGGCGGGCCAGTTCATAATGGTGATACCGGCTTGTTGCAGGAATGCCTGGGTAATTCTTGCAGTATGTGGACGGGCACTGTCTTATTGAAACAGAAGGGGACCTCCTGGTCTTCGGTGACAGCGCAAAGTGGCTGGAAAACTGGTCTTAGAATAACGTCAACATAACGCTGGGCTGTAAGGGCATCATGGACAATGATGAGATCACTCCTGAAATCACAGTTGATTGCCCCCCATACCATCAGTCAACCGCCGCCAAACCGATCACGTTCCCTCACACATCCATCAGTGTACCGTTCATGGAGTCTCCTGTAGGCTAGTGGATGATTACCATTCTGGAGAGCAAACTGTAGCACAATGTCGCAGTGTCATTATGTTACCGTTGTACGGCCGTCTGCATCTGAGTCCAGCCGTTCTGAGTCGACAGATGACCGTCATCGGATGGATAGGCCTTCCATGACGTCCTATCGTGTTGCTTGCTGTCATTATCGCAGTTCTGAACCGGTCACGGAGGTCGTGTCGTCGAATCTGCCGATCTTGGCATGAGGTCGTAACAGGACGTTGACCAGGTCGAGGTCGATCACGGACACTCCCGGTCTGTTGATGACGTTCAACAAGTCATCAAATGGTTGATGGATGGACTCTGAAGGTCCTAGCAACTTGGCTTGAACCATGCCCAACGCTCACTCCCTTTGTTCTTCTCCGAGTCATGGCATTCTTAATGCGACGAGGAATATGGCACCATTACGTGACTTTTATGTGTCCACATACTGGCATTTCACGTGCATTGCATGCAGCATGATTGAGCATGTAGTGAATGCATTTCACACCATTTTGTGTTTCTGCTATTGTATGTGTAACGAGAACAAAACCAGGATTAAAACCCAGATAAAAGTACCAATCAATGGCTTCCTCTCATAAATTGTTATTTTAAGTCCAATAAATATATTTTTCATTAATCACAACAAAATATTGAAAAATATCTGTTTTGCGTTTTCATTGTGTCAGTATATATCTATGTGTGTGTGTATTGGCACCTTCCTACGCCCGTGACATGTATTCTGTGTAATTTAATGTTTGTCATCTCACCTTAAAACTGCTCCTGAGCCGTGTTTGCATGTGTAATGCAGGAGTGATCTGCCCCTGGACAGTTGTATCTGTGGGAGAGAAATCTGGTATTTCTTGACGTAAGACTTCAGTTTCGCAGGTCGGTCATCCTTAATGCACTGCTTAACTTTCTCCTGTCTGTCTTTACCCATAGCTCATTGTCTAAAAGAAATTTTTTAAATAAAAAACATTCTGTAATGTATTTTTGATGAACTGAAATCGAGTGGAATTTAAAAGGACGGAATAAAGCAATATTTTGGAATTAACAAGGTCAACCACCAAGGAAGAAACCAGACAGCACGCCCTTTCAATAATGTTTTAGTTAAATATGTATTTACTGATGGGTTTCTTCCTATAGTGTTTGTATTAGTGATTAATATGTGATTTTATTTTTTTCAGGGAGATTGAAAACAGGATAGTTCTTGTATTACAGCGGAATCTTTGACTTCTGTTTGGTAGGCAGCAATTGCACAGAATTTATATAGATTGATTTCTGACAGTAAGAGTGTGTCGATAACTGTCCAAATGTTTGTTTAGCTCTTTTATCATCAGAGTATTTGGGCTGGCGTGAGTTCGACCCCTATTCCCCTTTCAATGTTCAGCGTTAGTTTTAGGGTCAGGGTTAGTCTTTAGAGCCTTTGATATAGAGGTGTACGGGTCGAACTCAAGATTTCCTTTGGGCTAACCAAGTACCAAGCCTCATGTCCGGTGGATTTTTCTTTCTTTTTTATTATCCCAGAACACATCTGTAATGTCAGGGTTGGGGCCCCGAATTCATTACGTACAGAAACAGTCGTAGTGGTACACGGTGCACACAAACACACAATCAATAGAAAAAGAAGAAGAAAAAAAAAAAAAAAAAAAAAAAACATACATACATATACATATAAATACATTTATCCTATAACTTACCCATGATATCCATGTCATAAACCCATGTGATAATTTACTTTATTAACCCGGTTAATAATGGTATGCAAATTTGCAAGGTCTCTAGATAATGTGTTGATGTGGATGAGTCATTTACTTACAAGCCAACAAGACCCGTGTACCTGAGAGTAACGTTTCCAAAGATTTGATTAAAATGCATGACGTCAAACTAATCTGTGCTAATCGTGATGACGTCATATTATTGATGGCGGCGACTTTAGTACTGTGATTTACAAAAAAAATTAAAATTAAAATGTTATTTTAGAAGTGTTATAGGATAAATAAAATTTGCTACTTGCGTTTTTTAATATGGAAAATATCAACCTTGTCTAGTTAATCAGTATTTGTCGAGGCAGAGCCTCGACAAATACCGATTAACATAGACTCAGTTGATATTTTCATATTAAAAATATACTTGTGACAAATCCTCTATATATACACACACAGGCACCTTTAGTGGTGAAATAAACCAAGTAAAACTAATTAGTAAAACGTGAAGGGGGAAAATAGTAGGAACTAGAAAGACAAGAGAAAAAAGAAGAAGAAAGAATAACAGAGAAAAGCTTTCCACACTAGAACCATCCATTATTTTATTTTTTTTAAAGGCTAGCCACGGTCCCCAGGTTTCATCAAATTCTTTTTTAAAAAATTCAATGTGCAGTTTGTCATTTAGTATATTTTTAAGGACTTCAATACTTAATTTGGTATTTTGAATTTTCATTCTATATATATAGTATTTTACATTAATAATTAGACAGTTAAAAAATATATCTTTGTCATCTGCAATTCCAAACAAAACTGTATTTTTTTCAAATATAATGTGTACCTTTCGCCTGTGTCCACAATTCAACAGTTTTCCAAAAATCATTAACATATGCACATTTGTAAAATAGGTGTTACAATGTTTCTGGTTGAACATTACAGAAATTGCACATATTTGTGTCTATATATTTAATTTTATATAAAAAAAAGAATTTGTTGTTAATATTCTATGTATGATTTTATACTGAAACCACAATAAGGAAGAGTCTTTTAAAACTCTAAATGGTAAGCTATAATAGTGTTTCCACTTCTGTGCAGAAAAATCATAACCTAATTCAGAGTATTTACTTTGTGAAGTGGGAACTGCATTGTTCTTGTTCAACAATTTATATATTGCTTTATTTGCTTTTTTATCTTTCAAAAATATTCTTAAATTAAAATGGAAAATTCATGGGTACAAATAGTTGGTTATCAATTTTTTTACTGTCTATAAAAGTTTTAATAGCTTTTATTAAAGTTGCATATTCTAAGAAATTTGATTTAATGTTATATTTTACTTTACATGTGTCGAAGTTTATAAACTGTCCATTCTCACAAAGTAAATCTTGTATTAAAAAAAAAAAAATTTCAACATAATGTTTGTACAATATAGGTTTGTGATCCTTAATTATATAACTATTTAACCAAATATTTGTACTCATTATTTGATTGTTATTTTCCCAAGTTTGTTTTTGTTGAATCCTTATCCAGCTTTATAATAAATTTTTCCAGAATATATTTTATATTCATGTCCGATGGCTTAACCACGACACCACTGAGGCCATTATAATTAATCAAGTTATAACAATGCTAGTATTAGTGAGTGTGGTCATTTTGTGTGTGTCAAAATGGACGTTGCACTATCATTAAATTTTTCATACGTTTGTGATTAGGGTCTCAAAATTTGGGATTTATGGTGACACGGGAGCAGGTCAACTCCCCATAAAACCAACTCGCCCCCTACCAATTCACCCCAGCTTTTGGTATTCTCTGAACCGGCGTGACATCACACGGCCTAGTTACCGATCATCCAGGTCTTTGGGGGTGAAGCAAATCCTTAGTGATTACTGGTTTACATAGAATAAAGTTCTAATATTAACTTTTTGCATGCCTTACATATTGTCATTTATTTTCTGTAGCTAACACATAGTTGCAATACGTCTTATGTGTATTATAACAGCTTGGGTTGCCATATAAGAGAAACAAACAAAGGGAATCTAAATTAGTATAATCTATATTTAGTAATAGTACCGATGTGTTTCCGTGTACTTTGAATGTCGAGGGGACAGGGCAGGTTGGGCAGAATATAATTTTTGTTGATGCAATTTTCAGGTATATTGTATGTATATATGTATGTATGTATGTATGTATGTATATATATATATATATATATATATATATATATATATATATATATATATATACACACACACACACACAGTGATTTCCCTCGAAATTTGGCATATATATATATATATATATATATATATATATATATATATATATATATACATATATATATATATATATATATACATATACATATATATACATATATATATATATATATATATATATATATATATATATATATACATATATATATACATATATATATATATATACTGAAACAAAGGCACACGCACATTATTTACCCTCTGCACCAAAGTAAATACTAAACACACGGGGGGGGGGGGGGGGAAACGACCTATATTTTCTTACTGCAGGCCTGCTACAGACATTTGCAAAATTTTTTTACAAAAAATTAAAGTTTAAACAAAAATTTAGGCCTATATTATAATTATTATATGTGTGTAATTTAGCAGTATAAACTTTTATTTTAAAATTAAAAAATAAATAAATAAGATGTAGTAGCTATGGTATGGCAAAATAAATACAAGTATAGATAATATCCAAGCAACTAAGATTAAATGAAAAATAAAGAAAACACAAAGTTAATGATAAAGGAATATACTCTTTATTCAAGAACTGGATGCATCGTTTTGGGGGGGGGGGGGGGGGGGGGGGGTGTTTCATGGAAGACGATGGAATTGTGTATTTTATTTACAATATTATGAGTATAATGTGGGATTTTTATCACTGCACATGCTTTAACCATTTTGTTTGCTAAATTAATCTATGTTGGTGTCAACAAGCAACAACATTAAAGTCAACGTAGTCACATTCTGTGAGGGAAGCCATGGAATTCCAACAGGTTTGTCGTTTTAATGACCCTACCCACAAGCGGCGCCTAGTCTCTTCTTTTGGAAATTTGTAAAATGATATTTTTTTTAACATCATGTTATGGTTTATGCAGCCAACTGCACAACATGTGTTAGGCATCGTGACCGTTAACTGTTGTATATGATCGACCAAAGTTGCCTCATTTCACTATCAAACCATACGTAACTAAGGAGAAGCTTCACCGCGTCACGTGATAAACAATGGCGGCCAGGGGTCGAAGTACCCGTATGTTCGGTTCCGAGAATTCATATCATTACCGTTTATCAATTAAATATACCAATATTTTAAGCAATTATGTGCATTAAATAGTGTCGAGTATACACACCAGTAGTCCAAAAGACTTGCATGGGCAAGACTTCCGAACGTTCCAGCATTCAGTTCATTCAGGTTTAGGGTTAGGGTTAGTGATAGTGTTAGCATGCATGCTGGAATGTTCGGAAGTCTTTCCCTTGCCTGATCAGTCCTAAGGAATTAAGGGACAAACTCACAAACGTTGTTTCCATAGAGGTAGGACACCGTCATGTAAAAAGAACATTATAAATACTTATAATAAATAGAGTTCGGGTTAGGGTTAATGACAGTGCCAAAGGAAAGTCCTTCTTAATATATTAATGTTATTTAATTTTCGGAGTTTTACCTAAATAATACACCTGTACAGTAGACTGATGCGCTCAATTCCTAAATTGGTGCAAAAAGCGTTTAAAAACTGATCTCGACGAATGACATCTCATTTTCATTGTTGGTTGTGTATTTTAATGTTGTAGTATTGTAGTCTATAAAATGAGAATCAACACGCCAAAGGTGTGGGTTAATTTGCACGTTTGATCAAATCCACACGATCTTTTGCAAAATTACCAAATATAAAGACTTTAATGATGATAAAAATCTGAAATTTCACAAATCCTGTCTTACGGGAAATAACTCGAAAAACTACATAACTCTAATATTTTAGAGTTATCTATCGTGGTTTGTTGATCGGGTGAACATGTGAAATCATGTTGTAGCGGTTAAGCAAACGAGTTTGGGTGAGTAATTAGACAAAGTAATTAGCAATACTCGTGGCGTTAATTGACAACCCATGTCAATGCAGCGCCGTTTACTTTAGTCTAAACTTAACCCAGGATTTAGCTTTAGGAACACAGTGTTATTTGTTGCTGGGACACCGGTAAACAACGTTTACAAGTTCAGGGTTTACAAATTACATGTAACAATAATTTTAACACTTATTAATAAGTGCATTCAAAGTAATAAGGACTTGTATATAGGGTAAACAAATTCACACTCTGTTTCAGTTTTCAAAATGTATTTTTTCATGTTAGAAGCAGGCCCGTAGGTAGCCCGAGTACTCTGACTGTAAGAGAGCTAGACGGACATTTGGACATAAACACGCTCTCATTACAGTCAGAGACCAACCTATGTCTTTTTTTGGCAATTCCTGACTACCAAACGGTAGGCAACGAGTCCCGCTCTAATACCACAACAATCCTATGTTTGACGTCAAATACCTTTACATCAATCATTTTCGAGTTAAGTGATACAAAAAAATCCACATATTAATCACTAATACACTTACTACAGAAAGAAACCCGACAGCACCTACATTCAGCTACGCTTCGTGACACTCCCGTCGCAACAATTGCAGCAGTTACAGGGGCCGTCTCATATCAAGCGAAGTTTTGTTTATGAAAATAATAACCGCTTGATATGAGACGGCCCCTGTAACTGCTGCACAAGGCGGAATCGCCCAGTGCGCGATCACGTGGTCTACGTCTCGAAATAGATCGCCGAGCTTTGCAATTGTTGCGACGGAGTGTCACGAAGCGTAGCTGAATGTGGGTGCTGTCGGGTTTCTTTCTGTAGTAAGTGTATTAGTGATTAATATGTGGATTTTTTTGTATCACTTAACTCGAAAATGATTGATGTAAAGGTATTTGACGTCAAACATAGGATTGTTGTGGTATTAGAGCGGGACTTCCTGACTACCAAAAAAAGACATAGGTTGGTCTCTGACTGTAATGAGAGCGTGTTTATGTCCAAATGTCCGTCTAGCTCTCTTACAGTCAGAGTACTCGGGCTAGCCCGTAGGTAATAAGCCGAAAACACGCCAGAATCGCTATAAAGGAGTTTAATATTTTAAAATTTTCCTTATGTGGCTTTGGGGCTTCGGGCCTGTGGCGCTCGCGGTTTAACACAACACATATTTAGGTAGAACAACGAAAAATAAAAAAATAAATATGTGGTCAAACTTTTTATTTCAATCAAAAATATGTACCAAAAAATGTAAATTAATGAAAACCGGACGGAATTAGAGAATAACTAACGAGCTACGAGGAATTATGAATTATCTGTCCCGAGTGCATGAATGTTGTAAACCCGAGCCTTTGGCGAGGGTTTTACAACATTCATTCACGAGGGACAGATAATTCGTAGCGAGTTGGTTATTCTCTTTATTACTCATTGTCAATTTTAACTGATTTTTAATGTAAAAATTCCTCTGCAGTCTACAACAAAGCCATCAGCCATTACGTCATATAATCTTACGCACATTACATGACGTAATGTAAGTGACGTCATAGCATAACAGCGTTCTTTTTACAGCCAAATGTTTACAGTACAAAATAATACGACTGTATTTGCATTTGAAAATAATTATTTTTATATATTACTAAAGCCGCTGCTTATGAAAATATACCATTTCATGTTTACGAAACAAGTGAGTCCATTTGTTTTTGTAAATCTTTGTATAACGTATGTGTAATCTGACTCATGAATGGAAACATTATATGAATGAAAGTGAAGTTCCGGCCATGACAAGCAACCAACCAAACATCGTGATTTTTAAGCCAGCCAATCAGTGGCTGTAGAAGCAATCTGCACACTGTGCAGAGATCGAACAAATATTACCCCGTATATTTGAGCCCATATGGGTAATAAAAATATTGAGTGGTTAGAAAGTTATAGCCCTTTGAAGTTTGGCGTGCTGTGAAATATGTCTGCCAAATTTGAATCGTTTTTCTAAACTTGCCGGTTAAACTCAACTACTAATCACCATGTATATATTTCACTTTAAAATCGATCTGAAACACGCCAAATATTATTCTGGAATATGTAATAGTGTTCTTGAAGCCACTGGAAAATAGTAACATATACCATTATAATGTTACAATGTAACCATGAACCCTAACGTTATAAACGTAAAAACGGAAAATAAGCAATACAAAGCGACGTTGTTGTTTTCACAACTTAATATATTTAGTTAGCCTATCAGGACTATGCAACGATACCCCATTCATTTCCAACTTCTATTATGCATAAATAGTGAAACAATGTTACATAAAAAATAAAGGCAGTGCACATGGGCGTTTGAATGAGCACGTGACGAAAGCTAGTGGCAGGGACTAGTCCATTGTAATACAATAGGGTAAAACAGTCTATTTAATGATAGTGAAAATATTTTGAAGAAAAATAAAGTTGGTGGTAGGGGGAGGGTGTGACGGGTCTTTTGGGGGTGGTGGTGGTGGGGTTTTTTGGTGGGGGAGTTCTTGATTTAAGCTGAGTAACAAAAAATACATTTGGAAAAAAAATATAAAAGGCTGAAAAATATTTGTTTTTAAATAATAATACAAATGTGATTAATGATAGTGAAAATATTTCGAAAAAAAAAAATGTTGTTGGGGGTGGGTGACATGTCTTCTTTTTTGAGGGTGGTGGTTTGGTGAGGGAGGTCTTGATAATAATACTAATACTAATACTAATACTAATAATAATAATAATAATAATACAAATGTGATTATTGCATGCTACTGTAAATATAGATAGGAAATGTGTGTGTTCGTCTGGGTTATATGTTTGTTTTTGTTCTTGTTGGGGTTTTTTTTTGGGGGGGGGGGGGGGGGGGCGTGTGTGTGTGTTTGCTGATGGGGAGGGGTATTTTGTATTTTATTCTGGGGTGGGGTTGGTGTTGTTACTGGGGTGGTTTGGGGGTGGTGGTGGATTGGGCTATTTGTTTTTGTTTTATTTGTGGTTATTTATTTTGATTTGCCTGCCAGTTATGCTTACAATCATGTGTACAACAATGTTTTCATTCTAACATGTTGGACATCTAGGCCCTATCTTTCTTGAAAAATCGACATGCAAGACCAACATAAACATGTTTATACAAATACTAATGTTACAGTTACTAGGTCGATGTTTTTAGGATAAATTATTTTTGCTGTTATTACAGCAAAATTTGCAATTTAGCATGTTTATAATACAATTTAATGTACATATAAAATTAATTTGAAGCATTGAAACGAAATATTTTGTAAAACAGGCGCCTGTGCAGTAAATTGTGTAGAGGTCGAGACTGTGGCTAGCAAAGGTTTTTGTGTGTGTGTTGGGGTGGGGGTGGGGGTGGGGGTGGGGTCATGTTTCCCTGGAAAATACATTAAAAAAGAACATGCAATATAGCATGTGGGGGAGGGTACTGTGTGCTGATCATAATATTACCTAAAATATCTATAAATGTTTTTTATTTAACTATTAAAATTGTGTTTCTGTCACACACAATTCTTTATAAAAACTGTAGGTGTGTTTGTATGAAGTTATGCTAATTAATGTGAGGCGAGATTGCAGCTTTAAAAAACAAAGAAGACAATTTCCATGCAAGTAACAACCAAAACAATGTTATTGTGGGTGAGAGCTCGCTAGCCATAATGTATTTGGGCTAGATTCACCTCCGATATTTGACACATGGTCAGTTATAACAAAACGCAATTTCAGCAACGTAGACCTTAATATTTATTTTTAAAAACTAATACCCATGTAACACACAAGGCAGTGCCACCTTGAAGCGATGCATTATGGGATTGATAAAATGGCTACCGCCATGACTGCTAAGACAACCCCAGTTAGGACGCCTTGCGCTCAAATGCACTATGGTGAAATGACTTGAAACTTCAAAGAAAACATAGAAATAGGTTCAATTTAACAACTGAATATGTGAACTCGATGTGCCGAAGTATAGAAATATATTCAAAATCCATTTGAAGTTCAGTGTTTTTCAAAGTACATTTAAAATATCGCATTTCGTTATCAGTGACAAAATCGACCTTTCTCTATACTGAGCCACGTCTTAAATGCCTCAAAACACTTCTAAAAGAAGCCATTGACGTCAGACGCCGTGTTAAGACAAAATTATCATGTGACCCTATCAGCTGTAAAAATGGCCGCGACGTCATTGACAGAGCTCTCTTGAAAATTGGTATTGGTGTAGTTTTAACTGAATTACAAATTAAATAATTATATCTGTTGGAAAGACGCTGTAAATGTATATCTATTTAATATCACTGTATTTCATTGGGAAGCTGTAATATGTGTGTTGAAAAGTGAGTCATTTAAGCTGGTGGCAGATATGCAGCGCAAAGTGACGTCAAACTTTGTCATTCCTAACATATTATACAACCATAAAAATGAGCCCCCCCCCCCCCCCATCCCACACAAACACACACTTTGAAAATCCGTCCTACGGGCCTGAGAAGTTTTAATTTTGGGTACCCGGTATTCCCTTAGTTAAAAATTATCAGATTTATTATTTATGTCTTGTTTATTTCAGCCACAAATTAAAACACGAAGATGTCGACATTGATGGAGATTCCTGAGATCCAGGTTGTAAGTCCGCAACCTGCCGTGATGCCACAAGTGTCGCTAAACAGCATCATGCAGACAGCCAACGAAACAATGCAGACAACCGACCTCGATAAGATTGAAGCGACTACCACAACACAGACTGAAAATAGCAAGGAGATGTTTTCATTTGAGAATTCGTCGTTTATCATGGAGGAAGATGCCAAGTCAGGAGAGTTGCCTCCCTTAACTTACGTTGATTTTATGCCACGTTGTCTTGGGAGAGTTATGGAAGAGTCAGAACCACAGTTTGCAGATTTCAAGTGAGTATATTTGTATAATTATATATATATATATATATATACAGGTCATTCTTGTTAGTGTGGGGGTATGTAGCCCAGTGGTAAAGTGCCCACTTGATGTGTGGTCAGTTTGGGATTGACCCCCATTGGTGGGCCCATTTGGCTATTCTTAAACTGGGGTTATTTTAAGGGATCTTTTATTAGCCAAAGACTGAAATATTATCTACTTTGTATAAAATTTAGCAAATGGTTAATTTGGCAATGTACAGGGTGAGCCTAGACTAGTATATGGGCTTATTTCTTTGGCTTATGGTTGTCTGGTTGTAAAATCTGATAGTCCCTTGCATATTAATACTCAGCCTTTACAATCCTGGGTACACATACATTCCTATAATGGTATTAACACGTGTTGTATACCTCAGATCTGGACTTTTACAACCCTGGGTATACATACATTCCTATAATGGTATTAACACATGTGGTATACCCTCAGATCCGTGATGGACCAGACGAACCAGTGGCTGGAGTCGATGCCACAGTATGCCGTCTTCAGGTGTGAGACCATCACGAAGAAGCTGCAGCGAGGGGACTACAAACTGGACAACGATGCCGTGATGAGTCATCACTCCAGTAATGGGGACAACACGTTCATCAGAGGGGTCAGGTGAGAGGTCAGCCGTGACAAAACAAACTGTTCACCCTGATTACATTTAGATTCATAGATATTCTCAAAAGTTATTTAAAACATACATGTAGTTGTTAAATCTTGTTAAATGCTACATACGTATGGTAAGTATTAACTTTACTATGTGAAGGTATGAATGGTAATTACCTTGAGACTACCTCCAGGTGAATGTGAAAAAAACCCCGATATCCTAATGGAATTATGTAACAGTGAAGTCAGGCACCAAGTGTTTTACTGTCCAATTTATATAATCAGACCCATAGGAGCTAGGGAGGGGCAATGGTTTTTGCAGATAAAAAGTTTCCTTTTTCTGTTAAACTGGTTTATCCTTTGCTATATAGGCTACTGAAAGTACGGAATAGCAAAATATTCCTTATTTCCAATACCACAGGGTTCAGCTTCATCTATGCCTGTAATACGTCAAGTTACTACTTGATTAATTTTTAAAGCCTTTTATCTTCTCGTTCAAATTTCAATTTACTTTCTAGTATGTAATTGTTGACAGTCACTTCATGAAAGTGGATTTATTAGAACATCATTCCAGAGATCACACTCGGATATTCCAAACAAATTATGTTAAAATGATGAAAATATTTATTAACAAATGGAAATAAGATGTGACAAGCTTTATTCTGCCAATCACCAATCAGATATGTCCATCTTGTACGGATTACACAACAAACTGACTTCATTTTTCTTTCTGCAGGTTATGGTTGATGCCAAGAGATGACCCGACATCTCCAACTCAGAAATTATCCTACATGACCGTATTACCCGACCACGAAGATCCCAAGGTGTATGGCAAAATGAACGGATTGATCTCGAGTGCGACATTTCGCATGACAGTGAATCGCGTCATGTCGCAGTTTGACTCTCTACCGACGTCAGTGGAGAAACTCAACAGACATCTGATGACAAGACCCATACCAGGTAGACTGTTCGTTCTGGTCATCTTCTGTGCCAGTACTGAGGGATATGTCTGTAATGATCAGGGGTACAATTTGTGATAACTAAATGAGTTCTGATAGTAATTAAAAACATGCTATGGACTCTTGAATTGTGAAGAGTTTGAATGTGTTAATGGTTTTGTCATACCTGTATACAATTTTCTGTTAGTTGAAACTTGGCTTTAATTTTCTCAAAATTAAGCAATATCTACTGAAATTATACTAATTTTCTGTACATAGCCCTATTAATTTGCATGACAGTCAGTTTTCTGCCACTAATTACCAATCCAGTTGAAGGTGACTAATGCATATGTTTTGTTTGTTTAATTTCTTGACAATGCTTCAAGATGTTTAGTTGAATTGTTTATGTCTAGCTTTATCATGTATAGTTAAAGATCAGATTTGAATTTCATGGGGTTTTGTCCACAGAGTTATGGCCCTTTAACTTGGGTGATGTTACAACCATCACAGTTTTCCAGACTATTCTTTGCAGTACTTGAAGATATTTGCTTGAAGTTTTGTGTATAGCTTTGTTAGACAGAGATACAGGCCAAGTTAGTGTTTTATTGAGTGTTTCACCCTCTCAGAGATATTATATAGAGGATAATAAACAAGTTACCATTTATTATCAAATTTATGTCCCAAGTGACAAATGAAAATTATTTCACGAGGGACATAAATTTAATAATAACTGGTACCGAGTTTGTTATTCTATTTATTACCTCAGCTACTTTTTCTCTAGAAGGCTTAATTTTCGACGCACATGCACGAAAGGCCAACCTGTATAGAAACGATGTAAACCACTTTTCTGAGAATTGCTATAACTTTGTAATTTAATCACGTTCATAAATAATTAAAAAAAACCAAAAGTGTTCTTTATTCTGCTACAAAATCTATAAGGAATTGCATTAAAATGACATTTTGTTAAAAATTTAACACCAAAAATAGAGAGCCATAAACGCAAACTCTTTAAACTACATGACGTCATTTTGTGTGTTTGCCAAATCATGATGACGTCATATTTAGTACCGACAAGGTCATTGGTTTGTGAGCGTCAAATTGTCCAATAGTATTGTTTGTTAGACAAATGCAGAATATTTCTCACTGAGAAAATATGGAAAATATTTTCCCTGTTATGAGTGACCGCTGGGGTAATAATTTCATATATTGCATCCCCATGAAAATTTGTTGGTTCCTGTAGGAGACGTGTATTACTTTAGCAGTAGTCTTTGAAAGCTTGTTATTTGTGAAATGCCATTGAGTGTAATGGCATCTTGGTTTTTTTTGTTGTCTGCTGTAAAATATAGTTTCAAACCTTATGAAAACTGGTACATAAATCCACAATAAATGCCAGCTAATTACTGCTACTAACTTCAGTCTGGTTAAGACCAATGTAAATTATATCAGACTGAATAGTGTGTTTATTTATCTACAGGTAAACTTCTGAGTGTTGAGGTGTTGTCTCGCAGTCTCTGAAGGCCGGTTCTCCTAACACAAAGACTGAATAGTGTGTTTATTTATCTACAGGTAAACTTCTGAGTGTTGAGGTGTTGTCTCCCAGTCTCTGAAGGCCGGTTCTCCTACCACGGAGACTGAATAGTGTGTTTATTTATCTACAGGTAAACTTCTGAGTGTTGAGGTGTTGTCTCAGATGATCTCCCAGTCTCTGAAGGCCAGTTCTCCTAACACAGAGACTGAATAGTGTGTTTATTTATCTACAGGTAAACTTCTGAGTGTTGAGGTGTTGTCTCCCAGTTTCTGAAGGCCAGTTCTCCTAACACAGAGACTGAATAGTGTGTTTATTTATCTACAGGTAAACTTCTGAGTGTTGAGGTGTTGTCTCCCAGTCCCTGAAGGCCGGTTCTCCTACCACGGAGACTGAATAGTGTGTTTATTTATCTACAGGTAAACTTCTGAGTGTTGAGGTGTTGTCTCCCAGTCCGTGAAGGCCAGTTCTCCTACCACGGAGACTGAATAGTGTGTTTATTTATCTACAGGTAAACTTCTGAGTGTTGAGGTGTTGTCTCCCAGTCTCTGAAGGCCGGTTCTCCTAACACATAGACTGAATAGTGTGTTTATTTATCTACAGGTAAACTTCTGAGTGTTGAGGTGTTGTCTCCCAGTCTCTGAAGGCCGGTTCTCCTACCACGGAGACTGAATAGTGTGTTTATTTATCTACAGGTAAACTTCTGAGTGTTGAGGTGTTGTCTCCCAGTCCCTGAAGGCCGGTTCTCCTAACACAAAGACTGAATAGTGTGTTTATTTATCTACAGGTAAACTTCTAAGTGTTGAGGTGTTGTCTCCCAGTCTCTGAAGGCCGGTTCTCCTAACACATAGACTGAATAGTGTGTTTATTTATCTACAGGTAAACTGAGTGTTGAGGTGTTGTCTCAGATGATCTCTCAGTCTCTGAAGGCCGGTTCTCCTAACACAAAGATTGAATAGTGTGTTTATTTATCTATAGGTAAACTTCTGAGTGTTGAGGTGTTGTCTCAGATGATCTCCCAGTCTCTGAAGGCCAGTTCTCCTAACACGGAGGTCACATGCTGGAGCGAGTGTGGTAAAAACAACCGACTCTATGTCAATGCTCTTCGAGTCTTCTACGTCGTTGGGGAGTCTGCGTTTGAGTCAATTGGTAAATAATTACTGACATTTTGCTTTTAGGTGATTTGTGTAATTCTTTTTGAATTATATTACTAAAAAACTGAATTAAGTTATGTTATCCTTTAATAAATCAAGAAAATAAACTGAACAGAAAAATGTGATATCAGTACGGTAAACAGATTTATGTATTTTGTTGTTTGTAATTATAAGAATTATTTATCATTTGAATTTATCAATAAATAACAGTCATGTCTGACATCCAATAGTCGATGATTAATAAACCAATGTGGTGTTATTAAAGAAAACAAAGTTTCATTTTAAAAGTAGGACAACAGGGGTAATATGATGTCATCATTGCATCCCAGGGGGGCTGGGGGCTGGGATGTAGCCCTGTGATAAAAGCGCTCACTTGATGCGCGGTCGGTCTGGGATCAATCCCCGCTGTGGAGCCCATTGGGCTATTTCTCATTCTATCTAGTGCACCATTACTGGTATATCAAAGACCGTGGTATGTGTTATTCTGTCTGTGGGATGATGCATATAAAAGACCCTTTGCTACTAATGGAAAAATGTAGCGGATTCCCTCTCTAAGAATATGTCAAAATAAATGTGCTCTAGTGGTATCATTAAACAAAATAAACATGAACTTTTAAATGCATCCCATCATTAGTATACTATCATACCAGTTAAAATCGCACGTTTGTGTATTTTTTCACAGGTATGCATGACACCGTACCAGACATAGTTCAGAATTCTGACGGTTTTGCAGTGAAGGTCAAGTTCGCTCCGTTTAACACAGTGGTCAGCCAGGCCAGTCGGTGGCTGAAGGATCAAGAGGTGATTTTCAGTGGTTATAGTTACCACCACTGCCAACTACTTTATGTATTGACAATTATACCTCACTGAATTCAGCAGATTTAGTTACCACCACAGTGACTGCCAGCTACTTAAATGTGCTGACAATTATACCTCACTGAATTCAGCAGATTTAGTTACCACCACTGCCAGGCTACTTAATGTGCTGACAATTATACCTCACTGAATTCAGCAGATTTAGTTACCACCACTGTGACTGCCAGCTACTTTATGTATTGACAATTATACCTCACTGAATTCAGCAGATTTAGTTACCACCACTGCCAGGCTACTTAATGTGCTGACAATTATACCTCACTGAATTCAGCAGATTTAGTTACCACCACTGCCAGCTACTTTATGTGCTGATAATTATACCTCACTGAATTCAGCAGATTTAGTTACCACCACTGCCAGGCTACTTAATGTGCTGACAATTATACCTCACTGAATTCAGCAGATTTAGTTACCACCACTGCCAGCTACTTAATGTGCTGACAATTATACCACACTGAATTCAGCAGATTTAGTTACCACCACTGCCAGCTACTTAATGTGCTGACAATTATACCTCATTGAATTCAGCAGATTTAGTTACCACCACTGCCAGCTACTTAATGTGCTGACAATTATACCTCATTGAATTCAGCAGATTTAGTTACCACCACTGCCAGCTACTTAATGTGCTGACAATTATACCTCACTGAATTCAGCAGATTTAGTTACCACCATTTAGTTACCACCATTTAGTTACCACCACTGTGACTGCCAGCTACTTAATGTGCTGACAATTATACCTCACTGAATTCAGCAGATTTAGTTACCACCACAGTGACTGCCAGCTACTTAATGTGCTGACAATTATACCTCACTGAATTCAGAAGATTTAGTTACCACCACAGTGACTGCCAGCTACTTAATGTGCTGACAATTATACCTCACTGAATTCAGCAGATTTAGTTACCACCACAGTGACTGCCAGCTACTTAATGTGCTGACAATTATACCTCACTGAATTCAGAAGATTTAGTTACCACCACTGTGACTGCCAGCTACTTTATGTGCTGACAATTATACCTCACTGAATTCAGAAGATTTAGTTACAACCACTGTGACTGCCAGCTACTTAATGTGCTGACAATTATACCTCACTGAATTCAGAAGATTTAGTTACCACCACTGTGACTGCCAGCTACTTTATGTATTGACAATTATACCTCACTGAATTCAGCAGATTTAGTTACCACCACTGCCAGCTACTTCATGTGCTGACAATTATACCTCACTGAATTCAGCAGATTTAGTTACCACCACTGCCAGCTACTTAATGTGCTGACAATTATACCTCACTGAATTCAGCAGATTTAGTTACCACCACAGTGACTGCCAGCTACTTAATGTGCTGACAATTATACCTCACTGAATTCAGAAGATTTAGTTACCACCACTGTGACTGCCAGCTACTTTATGTGCTGACATTTATACCACACTGAATTCAGCAGATTTAGTTACCACCACTGCCAGCTACTTAATGTGCTGACAATTATACCTCACTGAATTCAGCAGATTTAGTTACCACCACTGTGACTGCCAGCTACTTTATGTGCTGATAATTATACCTCACTGAATTCAGCAGATTTAGTTACCACCACTGCCAGGCTACTTAATGTGCTGACAATTATACCTCACTGAATTCAGCAGATTTAGTTACCACCACAGTGACTGCCAGCTACTTAATGTGCTGATAATTATACCACACTGAATTCAGCAGATTTAGTTACCACCACAGTGACTGCCAGCTACTTAAATATGCTGACAATTATACCTCACTGAATTCAGCAGATTTAGTTACCACCACTGTGACTGCCAGCTACTTTATGTGCTGACAATTATACCTCACTGAATTCAGAAGATTTAGTTACCACCACTGTGACTGCCAGCTACTTTATGTGCTGACAATTATACCTCACTGAATTCAGAAGATTTAGTTACAACCACTGTGACTGCCAGCTACTTAATGTGCTGACAATTATACCTCACTGAATTCAGAAGATTTAGTTACCACCACTGTGACTGCCAGCTACTTTATGTGCTGACAATTATACCTCACTGAATTCAGCAGATTTAGTTACCACCACTGCCAGGCTACTTAATGTGCTGACAATTATACCTCACTGAATTCAGCAGATTTAGTTACCACCAATGTGACTGCCAGCTACTTAATGTGCTGACAATTATACCTCACTGAATTCAGCAGATTTAGTTACCACCACTGCCAGCTACTTTATGTGCTGATAATTATACCTCACTGAATTCAGCAGATTTAGTTACCACCACTGCCAGGCTACTTAATGTGCTGACAATTATACCTCACTGAATTCAGCAGATTTAGTTACCACCACTGCCAGCTACTTAATGTGCTGACAATTATACCACACTGAATTCAGCAGATTTAGTTACCACCACTGCCAGCTACTTAATGTGCTGACAATTATACCTCATTGAATTCAGCAGATTTAGTTACCACCACTGCCAGCTACTTAATGTGCTGACAATTATACCTCACTGAATTCAGCAGATTTAGTTACCACCATTTAGTTACCACCACTGTGACTGCCAGCTACTTAATGTGCTGACAATTATACCTCACTGAATTCAGCAGATTTAGTTACCACCACAGTGACTGCCAGCTACTTTATGTGCTGACAATTATACCTCACTGAATTCAGAAGATTTAGTTACAACCACTGTGACTACCAGCTACTTAATGTGCTGACAATTATACCTCACTGAATTCAGAAGATTTAGTTACCACCACTGTGACTGCCAGCTACTTTATGTATTGACAATTATACCTCACTGAATTCAGCAGATTTAGTTACCACCACTGCCAGCTACTTAATGTGCTGACAATTATACCACACTGAATTCAGCAGATTTAGTTACCACCACTGCCAGCTACTTAATGTGCTGACAATTATACCTCACTGAATTCAGCAGATTTAGTTACCACGACAGTGACTGCCAGCTACTTAATGTGCTGACAATTATACCTCACTGAATTCAGCAGATTTAGTTACCACCACTGTGACTGCCAGCTACTTAATGTGCTGACAATTATACCTCACTGAATTCAGCAGATTTAGTTACCACCACAGTGACTGCCAGCTACTTAAATATGCTGACAATTATACCTCACTGAATTCAGCAGATTTAGTTACCACCACTGTGACTGCCAGCTACTTTATGTGCTGACAATTATACCTCACTGAATTCAGAAGATTTAGTTACCACCACTGTGACTGCCAGCTACTTTATGTGCTGACAATTATACCTCACTGAATTCAGAAGATTTAGTTACAACCACTGTGACTGCCAGCTACTTAATGTGCTGACAATTATACCTCACTGAATTCAGAAGATTTAGTTACCACCACTGTGACTGCCAGCTACTTTATGTGCTGATAATTATACCTCACTGAATTCAGCAGATTTAGTTACCACCACTGTGACTGCCAGCTACTTTATGTATTGACAATTATACCTCACTGAATTCAGAAGATTTAGTTACCACCACTGTGACTGCCAGCTACTTTATGTGCTGACAATTATACCACACTGAATTCAGCAGATTTAGTTACTACCACTGCCAGCTACTTAATGTGCTGACAATTATACCTCACTGAATTCAGCAGATTTAGTTACCACCACTGTGACTGCCAGCTACTTTATGTGCTGATAATTATACCTCACTGAATTCAGCAGATTTAGTTACCACCACTGCCAGGCTACTTAATGTGCTGACAATTATACCTCACTGAATTCAGCAGATTTAGTTACCACCACAGTGACTGCCAGCTACTTAATGTGCTGATAATTATACCACACTGAATTCAGCAGATTTAGTTACCACCACAGTGACTGCCAGGTACTTAAATGTGCTGACAATTATACCTCACTGAATTCAGCAGATTTAGTTACCACCACTGCCAGCTACTTTATGTGCTGACAATTATACCTCACTGAATTCAGCAGATTTAGTTACCACCACTGCCAGCTACTTAAATGTGCTGATAATTATACCACACTGAATTCAGCAGATTTAGTTACCACCACTGCCAGCTACTTTATGTGCTGACAATTATACCTTACTGAATTCAGCAGATTTAGTTACCTACTCCTCTCAAACAGTCTTCTACTGAATGATAATGAACGCCTTGATAGAACATGTACATTTTAATAGCAGCAGTTTTGCAGGTATGGTTCTGTATTTATGTTTACCTTGTACCGTGATTTGTGGTGATGGTTCTGTATTTATGTTTACCTTGTACCGTGGTTTGTGGTGATGGTTCTTTATTTATGTTTACCTTGTACCGTGGTTTGTGGTAGGTTGGCTGTGTAATCTAGGTACACTATGTTTTGTATTTCAGGGCTTGAGAGTGATCAGTATTCAGTCTCCCTACGTCAAATGTGACCGACTCGGAAATGGTATGTATCGTACTGTGGACTGTTGATGACTCTTTATTATATTTCCTGTCTCGTTGTCATGGTTTCTTTTGTTAAAAATGTAGGTGTATTCACCAATATACATTTCCTAAAAAAGTGGAGGTGTATTATGATGCACCTACACTTTTTATTTAACTGTACACCTGTATTTGCAACAAAAAAACAAACAAACAATAATCATGAATAATGCAATAAACCTTTATTGTTATAACTTTCATTGAAATTTGGAGGCTCCATGACTAAAACTGTAGGGATATTCACTGAAACACCTCTTAAAGTGTGGGTATAACCATTACTTACCGTATGTAAATGGCATGTTTTAGAACCACTAAAAAACTATTCCCATTCCTTTAATGTGACAAACTCCCTTACATTTCAAGTACGTGTTCATTATTTGTGTTCTGTATGACATGATTCAGAATGTTGATTACCTGTGTTTACTGATGTCAGTCAGACTATGATGTGTGTGTGTGTGTTTTGTCTCAGGTGCAGTTTCTGTGAGTTCTGGCCAGGCAGGTTATGTGGAGCTGACTAACTGCGATTCCCAGTTTGTGAGAATCATGCGAGTCTTCTACACGAAGGACAAGAAAGTCTCCAGTGACCCGCTCACTCTGTCTTCTCGGCTGTTTGTTCCCGTTCGCAAGTTCGACACAGGAAGAGACTTCGAAGGTTTTTCAAACACGATCCAGAGAGTGATAAACTGGTTAAATTTAACGAGTAGGTTGTTTGTCCCATATATAACTTTTCAAACCTTTTTTTTAAAAATGCCTTAAGATATTGAGCTGAAGTTTTATGTATAGCTTTATCATGCACAGTTACTGATTAAGTTCGACTTTCATGGTGATTTATATAATTTTAACAGAGTTATGGCCCTTGAAGCAGATGGGGACATGTATTGTTTTAACAGTTTTTCACAGATGTTTGTTTTAACAGAAAACATGTTGAGTGGTCTTTTATTATATTCCAGAAAGCCCGGTGTTGATGGTGTTTTATTGTGTTCCAGAAAGCCCGGTGTTGATGGTGTTTTATTGTATTCCAGAACGCCCAGTGTTGATGGTGTTTTATTATATTCCAGAAAGCCCGGTGTTGATGGTGTTTTATTGTATTCCAGAAAGCCCGGTATTGATGGTGTTTTATTGTATTCCAGAACGCCCAGTGTTGATGGTGTTTTATTATATTCCAGAAAGCCCGGTGTTGATGGTGTTTTATTGTATTCCAGAAAGCCCGGTATTGATGGTGTTTTATTGTATTCCAGAAAGACCAGTGTTGGTGTTTTATTGTATTCCAGAAAGACCAGTGTTGATGGTGTTTTATTGTATTCCACAAAAGCCCAGTGTTGAGTGGTGTTTTACTATAATTTCAGAAAGCCTGGTGTTGATGGGTGTTTTATTGTATTTCAGAAAGCCAAGTGTTGGTGTTTTATTGTATTCCAGAAAGCCCAGTGTTGGTGTTTTATTGTATTCTAGAAAGACCATTGTTGGTGTTTTATTGTATTCCAGAAAGACCAGTGTTGATGGTGTTTTATTGTATTCCAGAAAGCCCGGTATTGATGGTGTTTTATTATATTCCAGAAAGCCCGGTGTTGGTGCTTTATTGTATTCCAGAAAGACCAGTGTTGATGGTGTTTTATTGTATTCCACAAAAGCCCAGTGTTGAGTGGTGTTTTACTATAATTACAGAAAGCCTGGTGTTGATGGGTGTTGTATTCTAGAAAGACCATTGTTTTTGTTTTATTGTATTCCAGAAAGCCCAGTGTTAATGGTGTTTTATTGTATTCCAGAAAGCCCGGTATTGATGGTGTTTTATTATATTCCAGAAAGCCCGGTGTTGATGGTGTTTTATTGTATTCCAGAAAGCCCGGTGTTGATGGTGTTTTATTGTATTCCAATAAAGCCCAGTGTTGAGTGGTGTTTTATTATAATTTCAGAAAGCCTGGTGTTGATGGGTGTTTTATTGTATTTCAGAAAGCCAAGTGTTGGTGTTTTATTGTATTCCAGAAAGCCCAGTGTTGGTGTTTTATTGTATTCTAGAAAGACCATTGTTGGTGTTTTATTGTATTCCAGAAAGACCAGTGTTGATGGTGTTTTATTGTATTCCAGAAAGCCCGGTGTTGATGGTGTTTTATTGTATTCCAGAAAGCCTGGTGTTGATGTTGTTTTATTGTATTACAGAAAGCCCGGTATTGATGGTGTTTTATTGTATTCCAGAAAGCCCGGTATTGATGGTGTTTATTGTATTCCAGAAAGCCCAGTGTTGGTGTTTTATTGTATTCCAGAAAGACCAGTGTTGATGGTGTTTTATTGTATTCCACAAAAGCCCAGTGTTGAGTGGTGTTTTACTATAATTTCAGAAAGCCTGGTGTTGATGGGTGTTTTATTGTATTTCAGAAAGCCAAGTGTTGGTGTTTTATTGTATTCCAGAAAGCCCAGTGTTGGTGTTTTATTGTATTCTAGAAAGACCATTGTTGGTGTTTTATTGTATTCCAGAAAGACCAGTGTTGATGGTGTTTTATTGTATTCCAGAAAGCCCAGTGTTGAGTGTGGAGACCGTACAGTACCAGATCCACCCGGACAGCTGGGGGTCAGGCGTCCAGGAGAACAAGGTGGACATGGTCAACTCTCACAGCAACGGGCGGTACTACCTCACCTGTGTCAGGTAACTCGTTATACCTCACCTGTGTCAGGTATCTCTCTTTCTATCTCACCTGTGTCAGATATCTCTCTTTCTATCTCACTTGTGTCATGTATCTCTTTCTATCTCGCCTGTGTCATGTATCTCTCTTTCTATCTCACCTGTGTCAGGTATCTCTCTTTCTATCTCGCCTGTGTCAGATATCTCTCTTTCTATCTCGCCTGTGTCAGATATCTCTCTTTCTATCTCACTTGTGTCATGTATCTCTTTCTATCTCGCCTGTGTCAGATATCTCTTTCTATCTCACTTGTGTCATGTATCTCTTTCTATCTCGCCTGTGTCAGATATCTCTCTTTCTATCTCACTTGTGTCATGTATCTCTCTTTCTATCTCGCCTGTGTCAGATATCTCTCTTTCTATCTCACATGTGTCATGTATCTCTCTTTCTATCTCGCCTGTGTCGGGTATCTCTCTTTCTATCTCGCCTGTGTCAGATATCTCTCTTTCTATCTCACTTGTGTCATGTATCTCTTTCTATCTCGCCTGTGTCATGTATCTCTCTTTCTATCTCGCCTGTGTCAGATATCTCTCTTTCTATCTTGCCTGTGTCATGTATCTCTCTTTCTATCTCGCCTGTGTCATGTATCT
This sequence comes from Gigantopelta aegis, assembly GCF_016097555.1. Classification (NCBI taxonomy): domain Eukaryota; kingdom Metazoa; phylum Mollusca; class Gastropoda; order Neomphalida; family Peltospiridae; genus Gigantopelta; species Gigantopelta aegis. Next base: position 1,738,489 of record NC_054708.1, on the reverse strand, counting down.
CTCTTTCTATCTCGCCTGTGTCATGTATCTCTCTTTCTATCTCGCCTGTGTCATGTATCTCTCTTTCTATCTCGCCTGTGTCAGATATCTCTCTTTCTATCTCGCCTGTGTCATGTATCTCTCTTTCTATCTCGCCTGTGTCATGTATCTCTCTTTCTATCTCGCCTGTGTCATGTATCTCTTTCTATCTCGCCTGTGTCATGTATCTCTCTTTCTATCTCGCCTGTGTCATGTATCTCTCTTTCTATCTCGCCTGTGTCAGATATCTCTCTTTCTATCTCACTTGTGTCAGATATCTCTCTTTCTATCTCACTTGTGTCATGTATCTCTCTTTCTATCTCACTTGTGTCATGTATCTCTTTCTATCTCACTTGTGTCATGTATCTCTTTCTATCTCACTTGTGTCAGATATCTCTCTTTCTATCTCACTTGTGTCATGTATCTCTCTTTCTATCTCACTTGTGTCATGTATCTCTCTTTCTATCTTACTTGTGTCATGTATCTCTTTCTATCTCGCCTGTGTCAGATATCTCTCTTTCTATCTCACTTGTGTCAGATATCTCTCTTTCTATCTCACTTGTGTCATGTATCTCTCTTTCTATCTTACTTGTGTCATGTATCTCTTTCTATCTCGCCTGTGTCATGTATCTCTCTTTCTATCTCGCCTGTGTCAGGTATCTCTCTTTCTATCTCGCCTGTGTCATGTATCTCTCTTTCTATCTCGCCTGTGTCATGTATCTCTCTTTCTATCTCGCCTGTGTCATGTATCTCTCTTTCTATCTCGCCTGTGTCATGTATCTCTCTTTCTATCTCGCCTGTGTCAGATATCTCTCTTTCTATCTTACTTGTGTCATGTATCTCTTTCTATCTCGCCTGTGTCAGATATCTCTCTTTCTATCTCGCCTGTGTCATGTATCTCTCTTTCTATCTCACCTGTGTCATGTATCTCTCTTTCTATCTCGCCTGTGTCATGTATCTCTTTCTATCTCGCCTGTGTCATGTATCTCTCTTTCTATCTCGCCTGTGTCATGTATCTCTCTTTCTATCTCGCCTGTGTCATGTATCTCTCTTTCTATCTCGCCTGTGTCATGTATCTCTCTTTCTATCTCGCCTGTGTCAGATATCTCTCTTTCTATCTCACTTGTGTCATGTATCTCTCTTTCTATCTCGCCTGTGTCATGTATCTCTCTTTCTATCTCGCCTGTGTCATGTATCTCTCTTTCTATCTCGCCTGTGTCAGATATCTCTCTTTCTATCTCACTTGTGTCATGTATCTCTCTTTCTATCTCGCCTGTGTCATGTATCTCTTTCTATCTCGCCTGTGTCAGGTATCTCTCTTTCTATCTCGCCTGTTTCAAGTATCTCTCTTTTTATCTCGCCTGTGTCGGGTATCTCTCTTTCTATCTCGCCTGTGTCAGGTATCTCTCTTTTTATCTTGCCTGTGTCAGGTATCTCTCTTTCTATCTCGCCTGTGTCAGGTATCTCTCTTTCTATCTCGCCTGTGTCATGTATCTCTCTTTCTATCTCGCCTGTGTCAGGTATCTCCATTTCTATCTCACCTGTGTCAGGTATCTCTCTTTTTATCTCACCTGTGTCAGGTATCTCTGTTTCTATATCACCTGTGTCAGGTATTTCTCTTTCTATCTCACCTGTGTCAGGTATCTCTGTTTCACCTGTGTCAGGTATCTCTCTTTCTGTCTCACCTGTGTCAGATATCTCTCTTTCTATCTCACTTGTGTCATGTATCTCTCTTTCTATCTCGCCTGTGTCATGTATCTCTTTCTATCTCGCCTGTGTCAGGTATCTCTCTTTCTATCTCGCCTGTTTCAAGTATCTCTCTTTTTATCTCGCCTGTGTCGGGTATCTCTCTTTCTATCTCGCCTGTGTCAGGTATCTCTCTTTCTATCTCACCTGTGTCAGGTATCTCTCTTTCTATCTCGCCTGTGTCAGGTATCTCTCTTTCTATCTCGCCTGTGTCATGTATCTCTCTTTCTATCTCGCCTGTGTCAGGTATCTCCGTTTCTATCTCACCTGTGTCAGGTATCTCTCTTTCTATCTCACCTGTGTCAGGTATCTCTGTTTCTATATCACCTGTGTCAGGTATTTCTCTTTCTATCTCGCCTGTGTCAGGTATGTCTCTTTCTATCTCACCTGTGTCAGGTATCTCTGTTTCACCTGTGTCAGGTATCTCTCTTTCTGTCTCACCTGTGTAAGATATCTCTCTTTCTATCACATAACTTGACATACAAAAACGGCACTTTTGAACTAAAAGGTAATATTTTCATAGTTTTCTGGATGAGCTGTTGCACTCCTAGTCAGAGATGTGGAAAAGTCTCTTTCTAGTGTCCATTGACATATAATATTTGTAGCTTTTAGAATAACAGTCATAGATCCAAGATGTACAAAACAAGACAAAGAAAATATCAATAGTTTAAACTTAAAAAAAAGTGTTTTTCAGAAATGTGCAGTATTTAAAAGTAGCTGTGTTTAGTAAAACTGTTCTCTCTGCAGCTAGTGATCTGTAATTGTTTTGTTGACATCTTCATGTTTTCTTTTCCAGGCTGTATTTTCCTGTGATGTTTTCTGAGCCTCCACCGGAAATGTTGAAAACCACAGATGAAGAAGAAGTGGGGTGGGGCTGTGTTGTGCAATAGATGGACGTCTAGGAATCAGGGTCAATTGAAACACTTTGTGGTTGCAATAACTGACAGGCTTTTGTGACAAGTTTCCACACAGGAGATCAGTGTGGTCCTGCTGTCTGATATTCATGGGAAACTCGACTTCACTTTGATCATACATTACAATATGACTTCACTTTGATCATACATTACAATATGGCTTCACTTTGATCATACATTACAATATGGCTTCACTTTGATCATACATTACAATATGACTTCACTTTGATCATACATTACAATATGGCTTCACTTTGATCATACATTACAATATGACTTCACTTTGATCATACATTAGATGAAACCAGTGAAACATCTCTGTACACTACTGGAATTAGTAAATGGTGATCAGTCACTTTTTGTTGCAGCCTTACTATGTGACTCATTTTCTTCTTTGTTTTCCCTTCAGTTGAAACACAAATGAACAAAAAAAAAGCTACAAAAAAACAACAACCAAAAAACCCCATTAAAAAACCATGCATTTATTTCATTAGGAAAAAACCCCATGCATTTATTTCATAAAAAAAATCCCCAAAAGTTAGAAATATTGGCTACAGCATCAGTGATTTATTGAGTGGGTTAAAGTGATAAATATTGTTTTTGGTTGTTTGTTTGGTAAACACTGCTTTCATTATGATAATGTTTTTTTACTGCAAGGATGATTGTTGTTATTGCTCGATTGGCCATCATTCCTTCATTTGTTTTGTTATTTAAGATATTTCAGAATCTGATTACTCATCATCCACATCCTACATAAAGTAACATCCACTTATCTGCTGTTGCCCATTTAATTTATTTCACATTTACATTATTATTGGATTCACAGTTTAAGAATACAAATGTTGTTTTAATGATTTATGTATACACAAATCCATGTATCCCACTGCAAAACATTAATCTGACTGACACAATTTTAAAATATTTAAACAGGAATGAGCTTGTTATTATGCATGACTTATGGTGAGGATTAAATGTTACTAAGTTATGAAATATCTACACGTTAAACACATTTCTGAAACTGCTCAGTTGTATTGTTTTTGCAAATTGTTACGTCATTGATATTTCAGAGCTAATATTTATATGATTATTTATGTTGAATTATTATTGTTTATGCGTGTTTGTGTGGATTTGATTATGAAAATGGTATAAAACGGAGGATATCTGTCTCATGATTGTACAAATTGATGTGATTGGTGTGTTATTAATTAGTGGGTTAATTAGTTAATAAATAATAACATTTAACGTTTCATGCCTGATAGTTCCTCGGTAAATAAGTATGACCCATTAATAAAACCATTTATGCACCGTAGAAATTTCTGTGCAGATGTATTTAATGCACAAAAAGTACATTTTCAGTATTGACAGTTTTGTGCAATACTTAATTAAATTATACTTAATTAAAATTATGTTTATTTTGTGAAACAAATAATCACATTGGGTGGAAGATGGAAGCATTTATCCCAACCCATCACCCGTAAACTAAAACAAGTTAATATAATTTGACATAATCGGTATTAAGAAATATCAAATTGCGAAATAGTCTCTTATTGCCAGTATAATGAGTTCTGAGAATGATCCTCAGACCTTGATTCTTTCATGTCACTTGTTAACTCGAGGTGAACCATTAACAGAGCAGGCAGTAAGGCATTCATACGGTATTAAGAAATATCAAATTGAGAAATAGTCTCTTATTGCCAGTATAATGAGTTCTGAGAATGATCCTCATACCTTGATTCTTTCATGTCACTTGTTAACTCGAGGTGAACCATTAACAGAGCAGGCAGTAAGTCATTCATACGGTATTAAGAAATATCAAATTGAGAAATAGTCTCTTATTGCCAGTATAATGAGTTCTGAGAATGATCCTCATACCTTGATTCTTTCATGTCACTTGTTAACTCGAGGTGAACCATTAACAGAGCAGGCAGTAAGGCATTCATACGGTATTAAGAAATATCAAATTGAGAAATAGTCTCTTATTGCCAGTATAATGAGTTCTGAGAATGATCCTCATACCTTGATTCTTTCATGTCACTTGTTAACTCTAGGTGAACCATTAACAGAGCAGGCAGTAAGGCATTCATACGGTATTAAGAAATATCAAATTGAGAAATAGTCTCTTATTGCCAGTATAATGAGTTCTGAGAATGATCCTCATACCTTGATTCTTTCATGTCACTTGTTAATTCGAGGTGAACCATTAACAGAGCAGGCAGTAAGGCATCATACGTGTGTTAAATGATTTTATAAGTGTGTTCGTGTGTGTGTGTGTTGATACTGTGTGTGTTTTAATGTTGAACTCAAACAGGAACAGGAGGAAATGGGAGGTTGATTGTCTCATGATTGTACAAATTATTTGTGATTAATATACAAGTGAATAACTCGTTGAATTAGTAACTAATTACATTTAGTGTTTATTACCAGGAAATGTGGATAGTTTTTTTGAATTAATAACTCATTATATTTAGTGATTGGACCACGTACATATGAATAGTTTGTTTGATTAGTAACTGATCACATTTAGTGACTGGACCATATACTTGTGAATAGTTTGTTTGATTAGTAACTGATCACATTTAGTGACTGGACCATATACTTGTGAATAGTTTGTTTGATTAGTAACTGATCACATTTAGTGACTGGACCATATACTTGTGAATAGTTTGTTTGATTAATGACTGATCACATTTAGTGACTGGACCATATACTTGTGAATAGTTTGTTTGATTAGTAACTGATCACATTTAGTGACTGGACCATATACTTGTGAATAGTTTGTTTGATTAGTAACTGATCACATTTAGTGACTGGACCATATACTTGTGAATAGTTTGTTTGATTAGTAACTGATCACATTTAGTGACTGGACCATATACTTGTGAATAGTTTGTTTGATTAATGACTGATCACATTTAGTGACTGGACCATATACTTGTGAATAGTTTGTTTGATTAGTAACTGATCACATTTAGTGACTGGACCATATACTTGTGAATAGTTTGTTTGATTAATGACTGATCACATTTAGTGACTGGACCATATACTTGTGAATAGTTTGTTTGATTAATGACTGATCATTTAGTGACTGGACCATATACTTGTGAATAGTTTGTTTGATTAATGACTGATCATTTAGTGACTGGACCATATACTTGTGAATAGTTTGTTTGATTAATGACTGATCACATTTACTTGTGAATTGTTTGTTTGATTAGTAACTGATCACATTTAGTGACTGGACCATATACTTGTGAATAGTTTGTTTGATTAATGACTGATCACATTTAGTGACTGGACCATATACTTGTGAATAGTTTGTTTGATTAATGACTGATCACATTTAGTGACTGGACCATATACTTGTGAATAGTTTGTTTGATTAATGACTGATCAAATTTAGTGACTGGACCATATACTTGTGAATAGTTTGTTTGATTAATGACTGATCACATATACTTGTGAATAGTTTGTTTGATTAGTAACTGATCACATTTAGTGACTGGACCATATACTTGTGAATAGTTTGTTTGATTAGTAACTGATCACATTTAGTGACTGGACCATATACTTGTGAATAGTTTGTTTGATTAATGACTGATCACATTTAGTGACTGGACCATATACTTGTGAATAGTTTGTTTGATTAATGACTGATCACATTTACTTGTGAATTGTTTGTTTGATTAGTAACTGATCACATTTAGTGATTAGACCATATACATTCAGTGATAGGTTACTATGTATGTGTGAATCACTTGCTCAATTATGACTAATTAAATTCAGTTAATGCCAACAGACCTCAAACGTTTGTGTCTGTAGTAAATAAACAATATATTTTACAGGTAGTAAGTTATATAATAAATGAGTTACACAATTTTAAGATGACTGTAGATTTCACCGTATAACAGTTAGATGTTGATAATGTATTTAGCAATAAGACAGCAAGTTGTTTGTAAGTCTGCAAGTTCAAATCTTGACTGTTACTACAATCAGTGGTCATAATTCTGTTCACTGCATTTTTATACTGGACTGGTTTCAATTATCATGTATTATGTTGTGGATATTATCAAATTTTAAATACCTTTTCATAACCTCATCTAATATTTCGGTGAAGATCGTTAAGTACATAACCACCGATTGTTACTAAGACAAGCTGTATTGCTATGTTTCAGGATGAAATAATGTTCACTTATCCTATAACTTACCCATAATATCCATGTAATAAACACATTTGATATTTTACCTTAATATTTTAATAGGTTTATATTTGTACTGCTGTCGGTGGGTCGTTTGTTTACAAGCCATTGAGACCTGTAACTCTGGGTGCAACATTTTGATAAAATTTTGTCAAGTGCATAATCTCAGGAGACTTTAGAGCTGTGATCAAATTAAAATGATATTTAAAAGTGTTATAGGATAAATACAATTCACTACTCAAGTTTTATTATATGTAAAATATAACCTTTGTCTAGTTAACAGATTAACATAGACTCTGTTGATATTTTCCATATAAAAAACCATGACAAATCCTCTGTATATGACATGGACAACTTAGTGTTTGCAATACCATTCCTTGCTGTACGCTACACCACAACGATATGTTCGATATGTCCGTCTGTACTAGCATCTGATGTGTGATACCTTACATTCCGTCCTGAATTTTGTAGAACGTTTTGTCAAAAACTGCAAGAGTATTTAAAATGGTTGATATTTATGGTTTGTTAAAATGCATTTACTCATATAAATATTATTATATTCATATTTTATTATATACTTTTTTGACAATAAAATATGGTGTACTTTTTTGCAACAGATGTTGAATTTTATTTGTTCCTTCAAGACATAATATTTTGGTTGAAAATCTCAATGAGCATGATATATAGCAAGAAGTCACATAGTGTTATTAGAGATATTATATACAAAACATCGTCACCTTCTTAATGTCACTGAGAGTCCAACCAGTGAGTTTTACAATGTACACAGATTTCAAACATCCCTTGGCAGACCCAAAATGGCAGTCATTTAAAATGTAGTTGAGTGATGTCATATACATATTCAAATTCTATATTTCTTCATACAACCTTCAGAAGATTAAACATTTACAAAATGTTACTGCACTGTCAGACACTGGCAGAGTTAGTTCTCACAGTGTTTCCACCTCAGAACTGAAGCTAGAACTGGTATACCGTATATACCATTCGGTATCGGTATCATGTTAATACTGATTTACAGGCTTTCCTCTCTAAGACTATATGTCAAAATTACCAAATGTTTGACATCCAATAGCTGATGATTAATAAATCAATGTGCACTAGTGATGTTGTTAAAGAAAACCAACTTTAACCTATTTACCATACGAAACAAACCTCAAAATACAGAATACTGCACCAGTACAAAGTTAATTACATGTACCCCCAAAATGCCGATAACAAACCTAAAATGTTAATACTGCCCAGTCGGAACTGAAGCATCATGTCTATAGTTAGACCACTTCAGGTCTGAGACAAACACAGAACTATTGCCATGGTCAGACAGTACAGTAATAGTTTATAAATGTTTAATTTATTTTCTCCTAGTGGAGTTGTGATAAAGTATATCAATATTCAGAACGTTTTGTTTACAGAAACAAAATTTCAACTTTGTGTTAAGTCAGAGTATGATCAATTGAAATGATAGTTAAAATATCATTAAATTAAACATTTCTTTCTTTTTTGTTTCTTTTTTTTATTCATTTGTTCATTCATTGTTTTTGTTTAATAGTCATCACTATGTACTGTTGAATTACCAGTGGACACTAAATGACATGCCTGGGAATTTAACTCTGGACACAAGATGTTCGTGTTGGTATAGGTGAAGCGATATGGCACATTGATTTTCTACTAACCTTTGTCTTATCATAGTGCACTACAACCTGTAACTACTCGCAACATGCTGGGTTCGCTATTGTTCTCCTTATCGTCACTCGTGTCAGGTAGGATTGTAGGAATTTAATTTTCTTGCCATAACATTCAAAATAAATTAGTATCTGTGATCCTGGTAACATTAATTACTAAAACAACCATCATTTGTCAAGTTCATCAGGCATATTGCATACTCTTGAAGTCACTAATACTTAAATTGTTTCCTTGTTTAAATTTGAATTTGGAGCTACTGTACTGCTAATACCAAGGTGACGAGAAATTATTTAGATTTGCCAAAATTGAACACTTAAGCAAGACATTCCAATAATGTGTATCTTAATGGTTATAAAAGGCAGTAATAAATGAAAATTAAAAATGCTGAATTTTAGTATGTGAGAACACAAAACTAAAATTCTGTATTTAGTATAATGTAATCTTGCCAACACATGAACGAAGACTAAAATCAATTAAACACTCCTACTGGTCTCCCCCTCCCCTTCCTCTCTGTATTAAAAGATAACTGAAGATTAAGTCTTTAGTACATCAGTACAGGCATTCTTATCGGATCTCATTAAAACAGCACAAACAGGATATAAGAGTGTACATATATAAGCATTAAACAAATCCTATCGGAGAAATGTTTCTCCTGACCAAATTGTGTTCGCAGTTACTTGTAATGGAGCAGTAGATTATCCAAGAGATGCACACGTGGTCGTTAAGAAGAACAACGGAAGTTGTCATTTTAGGATATTCATTGATTGACAACACCTCAAGGCCAGCCGTGTATTTCATCTCTTGTTCAATACAGTTTCTTCTCTAGTGTTGTTTTCATCATCAATGTGGTGTTTTCCAACTGATGTAGGTTTCGACAGTCTTAGGTAACATGTTCCATTGAATGTTCAGCATCTCCACAAGTTCCCAGTCGGAATATAACGAATTTCTTGTTCCAGGATAGCCGGTCTATGACAGTTGTCTGTCTGGAAGCTCTTTAGAAAGATTTAATGATGGTTCTTTATGTTAGTTAAACCCAAGTATTCTCTGGTTCTTCCAGTCTGTATGCATTCATGGATTGGCACATTGAGCACAACTTGGTTTGCACTGCAGCCATGGACTGGCCTAGGACCATTGTGAGTATGAAGTTTGTTGTGTTTGGGAGCTTGGAGGACAGATGGCATCAGGAAGGACGATGACCTATGGACATTTGTCCCATTTGGTACTAATTATGTTCACACCATTGAATAAGATGCAGCACACGATGGAGATGGGGTCGTGACGTAGCCCAGTGGTAAAACGCTCACTTGATACAGTCTCATGACATAGCCCAGTTGTAAAACGCTCACTTGATACACAGTCAGTCTAGGATCAACCTCATCAGTGGGCCCATTAGGCTATTTCTCGTTCCAGCCAATGTGCTTCAACTGCTTTAACAAAGGTCGTGGTATATCTGTGGGATGCTGCATATGAAAGATCCCTTGTTGCTAATTGGAAAGAACACCCCATCGCATGGCTGCAGCAGGTTTCCTCTCTCATTATCTGCGTGGTCCTTGACCATATGTCCGACACCATACATAAGAGTAATTAAAACGTTTTGAGGACGTTGTTAAATAAAACATTCCTGCCTTTCTTCTTCTTGTAAAGATACGTGTCTCTTCCTGAACTCCGAAAAGATCATCGATGAAGATTCCAGTCCCTCCATTGCAATAGTACGTGATCATCCGTGTAAACCTGTGTCTCTGGATATCGTTTATCAATGATGGTCAGTCTTATGGATTGCTTCTATAGTTCATTGTATTCTCATCCAGGACGTGGTTAGGCCATCGATCAACAGGCTGGTAGGTACTGGGTTCGGATCCCAGTCGAGGCATGGTATTTTTAATCCAGATACTGACTCCAAACCCTGAGTGAGTGCTCCGCAAGGCTCAGTGGGTAGGTGTAAACCACTTGCACCGGCCAGTGATCCATAACTGGTTCAACAAAGGCCATGGCTTGTGCTATCCTGCCTGTGGGAAGCGCAAATAAAAGATCCCTTGCTGCTAATCGGAAAGAGTAGCCCATGTAGTGGCGACAGCGGGTTTCCTCTCCAAATCTGTGTGGTCCTTAACCATATGTCTGACGCCATATAACCGTAAATAACATGTGTTAAGCGCGTCGTTAAATAAAACATTTCTTATCCAGGAGTGAGGTATTGGACCATTATGCAGATTTCTACATTGCTTGACTAGTTTTCATGGAGGAGTGCACCCACTATAATTAAGGTGATGGATATTGTTTTCTGGTAGTCTGTTCTTATGCTGGGGATGATTAACTGTGTTTGAGAAAGCTAGTTGCTGGAAGGTTTGTTATCCTCTTGTTCATTGGATATTGCAGCACTGATATCAACTTACTGGCTAACACCATGGAGTTGGGAGTCCCATCGTTTGCTGAGGTGTAAGATGCCAGTTGAATTCTGTTAAAATTCTTATGATGGGATTTTGCTGCTGGAGATAATTAAACGGTCTGACATCTTGGTAAACCTTCTTTAGGATGTAGTCAGCACCCCACTTAGTACCAGCCAGCTTCTTCGTTATGGAAAGGGTTTTTCCGAGGATTATTGGCTTCAGATAGATCTCACTTCAAAGATGACCTCAGCATATGTCTGCTGTCTTCATTATGAGGTTTATTATCAAGCTTCAGGTTACGCGCATCGTGATTGATGACAATTACAGACTCCTTATTGATTGTCATGCACCAGCTTCACATCCAAAGTGTAAGAACAAACTACATGCAGTAAGTTGCTGGGGGGTGGGGTGGGGTGGGGGGTGGGGGGGGGGGGGTGCAAACAAACAACAAAAACCTTTCTTGGCTTGGCTACGAAAAATCACACAAACTCAACATTTTGGGCTTTAACAGGATCGTGTTGCATATGACTCGAAATAAAAACAAGACTGAATGATTTTATCTTAATAACACAATGATCAACACCGAGCTAGGAATCGCTGATATAACAGAGAGAGTACCACTTGATTTTTGCTTTCAGTGTCCGCCTTGAAATGTCCCTCGTGTTGGAAGGTTAATGACGTCACCATCTGTTCCCAGAAATCACAGATTTGTGATGCCGGAGAGGATGTAAGATATTAAAATTGCTAAAAAGAAATTGCTACAAAAAAACAAAAACAAAACAAAACAACAACAAAACCCCCCAAAACAAACAAAAAACAAGCAAACAATCAAACATAAACAACAATATTATGCAGGCATTGTTAATACAGATGTATGTGTGTTTTTGCTCTTTCCAATTTTCACCTTTGTAAAATCATAAATTGTTACAAAGCAACCATGATAATTAATATTGCATACTAGTATACCATACAAACAGTTAGGGATATGCCACCTTTTTGCCTATTTCAGACCTGATGATTATCGGCATTGGTGGAGTACTTGTTAAGCCTTGGCCTTAAGGGAGGTGTGTCCCACCCAGAGCGAATTTAAAGACAATGCGGAGGAGTAAGGCTGCAGCACTGACTTATCTCACTACTGACCACCAATACACAGTCCAGGGCAGCGTTCTTGGACCATAATTAGATATAAGCATGAAAATAAATTTCAGTTAATGAATGAATAAGTTATCATACCGAGTAATTTCATCACTGTAGGTTACATGTTTATAACTAATGGTGAGGAACGATAGTCGAATCATACACCCTTGGTGGTGTAGCGGATAAGCCATCAGATTAAAGGCTGGTACACACTAGGTTTTAATATTATGACACTTGTAGAACTTGTAGCACCCAACAAGGGTTTACATTTCCAGAAAACCTCACCCCCAACACACCCCATGCCGACTGGAAATACCACTGACTAACATAACATTAAACCACTCTTATTTAGGTTTGTGTTGGAAACCTTGAAGAGTGGAAATTTTCAGTGACATGTTCGACTTCTTTGGTGAGCTTACTAACTTATTTTTCTAATACATTTCAGTTTCACAGATTTTAAAAAACGTGTATATTTCATATTTGTTATATTTGTTCAGTTTTACAGACTTAAGAAACGTATTTCTTTAATATTTGTTAATTTTAATATCCGTTCAGTTTCGACTATCCTTAAAGGTACCGACTCCACTTTACAAAGTTAAAGATATTGACAGAAATTTACAAAGTTAAATATATCTGTGCAAATGTACACAGTTAAAGATATCGGTGCAAATGTACACAGTTAAAGATATTGGTGCAAATGTACACAGTTAAAGATATCGAAGCAAATGTACACAGTTAAAGATATCAGTGCAAATGTACACAGTTAAAGATATCGAAACAAATGTACACAGTTAAAGATATCGGTGCAAATGTACACAGTTAAAGATATTGGTGCAAATTTACAAAGTTAAATATATCTGTGCAAATATAAAAAGTTAAAAATAGTCATGCAAAATTACACAGTTAAAGATATTAACAGAAATTTACAAAGTTAAAAATATTAACACAATTTTACAAAGATAACACATTAATACAAATTTACAAAATTAAAGATAGTAATGCAAATGTACAAAGGTAAAGATATTGATGCAAATTAATAAAGTTAAATATATTAATGCAAATTTACAAAGTTAAAAATATTAACACAATTTTACAAAGATAACACATTAATACAAATTTACAAAATTAAAGATAGTAATGCAAATGTACAGAGGTAAAGATATTGATGCAAATTAATAAAGTTAAATATATTAATGCAAATTTATAAAGTTAAAGATATTTGCATATAGACAAAAATAAGGAAAATGAAAAAAAGAAAAGAAAAAGGAAAATAAATCTGAACTTGGCCATTGTTGTTTGAGGTTGGTTGATAAAGGGTAAGCATTCTGTTTTTCTTGTCTTTTATGATCTGTTGTTATCTGCAGTTGTGTCCTATCAATGACCTGATCGGCTGGTCGGTGAATTGCACGGGTGGGGTGGCCTTCCGACCACACGACGAGTGTACGTCCTGCTGCTCCGGACCCGACTGTGACGACATGCTGAACGCCGTGCAGCGCGGTACGTCACGTCACTGGACGATTCCTTCATGTTATTCAATGTAGCCCAGTGGTAAAGAGCTCACTTGATGCCCGGTCGGTCTAGGATCGACCCCCGTCTCGTTCTAGCCAGCGCACCACGACTGGAATATCAAAGGCCGTGACCAGTGTGTATTATCTTGTCTGTGGGATGATGCATATAAAATATCCCTTTCTGCTAATGGAAAAATATAGCGGGTTTTCTCTCTAAGATTATATATGTTAGAATTAAATGCGTGTACACAAAAATTATAAAATAATAATAATAATAATAATAATAATAATAATAATAAGCATTCCTTCTAAATATTAAATATCCCTTGCTACTAATGAAAAAGTCCGAATCGGATAAGACCAGGGAGGGGGGACATGCCTGAACCCTAGTGGACATAGGCATGTAAAAACTGGTCTGAAATCTGAAATGAAAAAGTATAGCGGCGTTTTCTTTAAGATTATGTCAGAATTACCAAAATGTGTGTAAACACGCGCGCGTGCACGCACACATACACGCACTATCACGCACATATATACGCACTCTCTGCCCTCCCCCACCCCCACCCCCCACACACACCCCCAACAACCCCTCCTAAAAATAAATAATTAATAAGCATTCCTTCTGAATATTATGTACACCAGAAATATATTATACTTTGCTAGATTTATTTGTCTGCTCTACAACAGATATATTTACTAATGGATAGACGTTTAAATATTTTATTATAGACCAGCTACATATTATGTTTGTCGTGTTTGATAAACCAGACGCCATTAACGTTCTGTTGCAGGATTTGACGCTATTCCCACCGTGCTGCACTGCCCCACATGCGCCATGACGTCAGACCCACGTGACTGCATGAACAACATTCTACCGTGTGACGTATCCCATGATGTAGGCCTACTTTATATTTTATAGCATATATAACTGACTGACTGACAGACAGACTGACTGACTGAATAATTAATTAATGCATGGATCGATGAATGGATAAATTAATTAATTAATGAGTGAGGGGGATCAATTTTATTTCATTTCAACTTATTTTCGTGTTTATATCCAATTAAGGTTCAAGTACGCTGTTCTGGGTACACACCTCAGCTATAGAGGGCTGTCTGTCCAGGACAGTGGGAATAAATGAATGAATGAGTGAATGAATGAGTGAGTGAACAAATAAGTAAGCGAATGAATGAATGAATGAATATATCAATATTGGTAATTACATAGTTGAAAATCTGTAAGCTCATGTTTAAAACCATTCACGTTGATTTATTTGTACGTTTGTATATTTATAATTGTGATTAAAAGTTAATCAGCAGAAGATATCTTACTTCGCTTTTCTCAATAAATTGCTTTGACATCTTTTGTGAAGTTTCTTTTCAATTTCTTTACTGCACAGCAGGATACACATAAACGTCTAAATCTGCAAGTTAAAACTATAGATCTGTTGTAATAAATATTAAATTACTTTTTTTCAGACTTGTGAGATTGACAAGCAGGGCGGACTGTATTCAGGAAAATGTAAATCAAGTCACACGGTATACTTCGTTCCCATCATGTGCAGTCACATACAAAAAAACCTAACTTTTCTCTAGTGCATGTCAGGTCTTCTTCTTAATGTATTTTCTGCGAAATCATGACTTCACCTTCCTAAAAAATTCGCCCTCCACCTCACCTGTTTTGCATTGTCCGTATTTTCATAATTACAAACAATGTGAACATTATAATAATGTCATTGTTGTGAATAATACACTTGATACGTGTGGAGTATTTAACATGATGATTTTCGCCTATAGCCTATTCGCCATATGCTGGTCGCTGTAGCAAGTATATAAATACCTATCCGTCGACATCTACACTCTGAAATATTCAAGTAGGAGCACAAGGACGGTTTTACAGTTGATCGCAGGGAGATGTGTGCTATTCCAAAGAAACTGGTTCCACAGTAATGTAAATTATTTAAATGGTTTCCCCACTGTAAGCTGAGTTAAGTGTATAAATCTTCTGTAACTTCAATATGTAAATCGCTTGCGCAGTTCAGCCAAGCTTTGTGTGTAAATCTCTTGAGCGCATACCTACTACAACTTCAATATGTAAATGGCTTGCCCACTTCAATTAAACTAAATTATGAATCTCTTGAGCACACACCTATTGTATCTTCAATATGTAAATGGCCTGCCTATTTCATCCAAGACAAGTGTGTAAATCTCTTAAGCGCACACCTAACGTAACTTCAATATATAAATGACTTGTTCACTTGTACTTAAACGAGTACCTGTCTTCTATTGTAACTAAAATGCATTCTTCTCTCTAAAAGTGCAAGCTCCACCAGCACACCCACCCGAACTTCCCTGCGTGTTTCCAAGGTCAAACCGCCGGATGCACCATTTGTTGCAAAGACGGAACGTGCATACGCCAGGCCTATGGAGTCCTGATGAGTACATGTACATGTTATTAATTTAATAATCATCATCATATTATGGCTATAAATAACAGTATTACACCGTGAAATATACCTTATACCCGACACCATCGTGTTCATAGTTATTATCACCGATATCGTAATCAACATCCTCCTCATCAGAATCATTATCGGCATCAACATCAAGTAAGACTGATATACATGAACAAATCTCTGAAAGGTCCTTGTCAAAACAATATGATTTTACAATACACTGCCAGCTTTTAAACAGTGGAGTCCACGTATATTGTACCTTTTCAAATGGATTTATTTATCATTTGTATTATATACATTAAAGCTATTAAGAAAAGCAAACGTTAACATGGTTAAGGCCGTATCTGGTCTAAAACAACGATGGGGCAGTAAGAAACGACCATACAGTCTTTTTAGTTAGACAAAAAAAATCAACAACAACAAACAAACAAACAAAAAAACAACAACAACAACAAAACAGAGAAAAAAAGGAGCCTTTTTCTTAATGTTCAGGGAAAAGTGGAATCTGATTAACACTTACACATTAAACGGAACTTAAAATGTCCGCAGTTGAATTCGTTTTATTTTAAAGTTTTTATTTTAATAGCTACACCGCCTACAACTAGTTCACCCGGCATCACCCCCCACCCCGAGGGTTGCACCGACGCGGCCTTCCACCCGTGTTCCATTAAAAACGACTCGTGTGCCGATCCACTAGCAGCCATGGCGTTCTGTGAACGCACGTGCAACATGTGTCCAGGTATAGGCAGAGTTATTTCCAAACGTCGTATTGCATTCACTTCCAGCGACTAATGCGCGTAAATTTGAAAGACAAAACCGTAATATATACGATCAGCACCGCTTTTTCGCACAATGCAGAGTCGAATGGGCAAAATAGTGGTTGGTTTCATAAATCCCCATCTAGTGGCCTCGTGTATATGAGGACAGCCACTCTCGAGGAAATCCCTGACAGGACAAAACCATTAGATTGGGACAAAACAAACTACTAAAATAGTCTACGTTACTAAAAGAGACATTCCTAAGTTTGATGCATTGTAAGATGTTTCCGACTAATAAAATATTTCTACGATTAAATTTACATATTAAATATATTTTCTTGTTTAGAATATCAGTGTCTGTATATTCAATGTGTTTCTGGTCGTCTTAATATTTGTAAGAAACCCGAACGCGATTTTGTCTTCAAATAATTTCATACGTACGAATAAAAATAAATAAATTAGGAAATAAACTTAAATTTAACCTAGTACACATATTAGAACGATCAGAAACACGTTTAATATACAGCCACTAATATTGTACACAGAAAAACATATTTGATATGTAATTACAATCGTTAAAAAGTTTCTGTCAGTCGATAACATCTTAAAAATTGCAGCAAACTCAGGAATGTCCCTTTAATTAACATTGAATTCATTCTACTTGGCCTATAACATATAAAATTATTTTCATCCATCGATTGTACATACTTAAAAGGATACTTTATGATAATTTTGCAAAAAATGTTTTAGTTTCATTTTTCACAGCACTATAATTACCCCGTGTATGTACCTTGGTTTTACAGCCATAATCGTTTTTGTTTGTTTGTGACAAGGTGTCGGTAAACAACCATTCAAAGATCTCCTAAAACAGGACTACAAAGGCATTTCTTCGCATTGCCACCAATAGTAAGATACTAAATCACTACTATTTGATAATACATGTATTAATATTTATCTATAATCTTTCAAGAAAATTGGCGAATGATTTGTATCTCATTTATTATCAATAATTCCAGTTTGACTTGACATCAAAAGAAAAGGAAACATGTTTAGAAATAAAAAAATGTTCAACATTTAAAAATATTGGTCAATATATTATCGTTTACACTCGTGTGACACTGTTTCACGAAGCGAACGCTACGACCGTCGCAGGTAGCTACGATCACGACAATAGCTACTTACGACTGTCGTAGCGTTGCGATCACTTATTGGTATGGTATCCCGGGGTGTTGCCCGGTTATATACAAATAACAAGACAATCGTTCCTGGTAACAGTCACGACATTGTCAAAATGTTGCCGCTGACTCTGCTTCGGTAATTGGCTAAGATGTGCTTTGAAACTGTTCTTCTAAAAAGAAAATTTCTCCTTTCGTTAACACATTTTAATTACTGTTTATATTAGCCTACTATATAACACGCCGAGACACACCGATATGATCTAATAGTTGTTAAAATACTATAGGCCTAATCATTGTTGTTTAGGTGAACAAAGCACGACGTCAACGACTCATTCCTCTGTGACGCCACCAATATCGAACACGCCGTCGACGAGTTGTGTGGACTCGGACGAGTTTCACTGTACGGAATTCCCCGACATCTGCCGAGACCACGAGCTCGCCATGCTCCACTGTCCGCGCATGTGTAAACTGTGTCCTTAAACATGACAGAAATAAAAACTACAAATTTAAACTAATGTTGTTTGGTTTTCGGATAATGGTTTAGAGTATTAGTCTTCAAGTGAGTACGTACGTATTCAACATGTTTCTTTGTTTGTTGTTTTTGTTGGGTTTTAAAAAATATTTAAGAAATTTATTTTAAAATTATTATTATTATTATTTATTATTATTTTGTATCAAGTAAAGAATAAGACGACAACGCGTATATTTATTATACGTAGGCCTACAGCTTAACTACATGAATGTCTTATATTATTAGTAGTAGGCCTATCCAACTAGCGAAGTAACACCACCAATACTGAGTGACGTAAAACCACCAATACTGAGTAACGTAACAATCTCCAACATTACTGAGTGACGTAACACCACCAATACTGAGTGACGTAACACCAATACTGAGTGACGTAACACCACTAATACTGAGTGACGTAACAATCTCCAACATTACTGAGTGACGTAACAATCTCCAACATTACTGAGTGACGTCACACCACCAATACTGAGTGACGTAACACCACCAATACAGAGTGACGTAAACCCACCAATACTGAGTGATGTAACAGCCTCCAACATTACTGAGTGATGTAACACCACCAGTACTGAGAGACGTAACACCACCAATACTGAGTGACATAACACCACCAATACTGAGTGACGTAACACCAACAATACTGAGTGACGTAACACCACCAATACCGAGTGACGTAACAACATCCAACATTACTGAGTGACGTAACAACCTCCAACATTACTAAGTGACGTAACAACAACCACCAATACAGAGTGACGTAAACCCACCAATACTGAGTGATGTAACAGCCTCCAACATTACTGAGTGATGTAACACCACCAGTACTGAGAGACGTAACACCACCAATACTGAGTGACGTAACACCACCAATACTGAGTGACGTAACACCAACAATACTGAGTGACGTAACACCACCAATACCGAGTGACGTAACAACGTCCAACATTGCTGAGTGACGTAAGTAACACCACCAATACTGAGTGACGTAAGAACCTCCAACATTACTGAGTGATGTACCAACCTCCAATACTGAGCGACGTAACAACCTCCAATACTGAGCGACGTAACAACCTCCAACATTATTGAGTGAGGTAACACCACCACTTCCAACATTACTGAGTGACGTAACATCACCACCTCCAGCATTACTGAGTGACTAACACCATCACCTCCAACATTATTGAGTGACGTAACATGACCACCTCCAGCATTATTGAGTGACGTAACACCACCACCTCCAGCATTATTGAGTGACGTAACACCACCACCTCCAGCATTATTGAGTGACTAACACCACCACCTCCAACATTACTGAGTACCGTTTCAACATCACCACCTCCAACATTACTGAGTACCGTAACATCACCACCTCCAGAATTGAGTGACGTAACACCACCACTTCCAACATTACTGAGTGACGTAACATCACCACCTCCAGCATTATTGAGTGACTAACACCACCACCTCCAGCATTATTGAGTGACTAACACCACCACTTCCAACATTACTGAGTGACTAACACCACCACCTCCAGCATTATTGAGTGACTAACACCACCACCTCCAGCATTATTGAGTGACTAACACCACCACTTCCAACATTACTGAGTGACTAACACCACCACTTCCAACATTACTGAGTGACGTAACATCACCACCTCCAGCATTATTGAGTGACTAACACCACCACCTCCAACATTATTGAGTGACTAACACCACCACTTCCAACATTACTGAGTGACGTAACATCACCACCTCCAGCATTATTGAGTGACGTAACACCACCACCTCCAGCATTATTGAGTGACGTAACATGACCACCTCCAGCATTACTGAGTGACTAACACCACCACCTCCAACATTACTGAGTACCGTAACATCACCACCTCCAACATTACTGAGTACCGTAACATCACCACCTCCAACATTATTGAGTGACCTAACACCACCACCTCCAACATTACTGAGTGCCTTAACATCACTACCTCCAACATTACTGAGTACCGTAACATCACCACCTCCAACATTACTGAGTGACCTAACACGAGTGCCGTAACATCACTACCTCCAACATTACTGAGTACCGTAACATCACCACCTCCAACATTATTGAATGACCTAACACCACCACCTCCAACATTACTGAGTACCGTAACATCACCACCTCCAAAATTATTGAGTGACCTAACACCACCACCTCCAACATTACTGAGTGCCTTAACATCACTACCTCCAACATTACTGAGTACCGTAACATCACCACCTCCAACATTATTGAGTGACCTAACACGAGTGCCGTAACATCACTACCTCCAACATTACTGAGTACCGTAACATCACCACCTCCAACATTATTGAATGACCTAACACCGCCACCTCCAACATTACTGAGTACCGTAACATCACCACCTCCAACATTACTGAATGACCTAACACCACCACCTCCAACATTACTGAGTACCGTAACATAACTACCTCCAACATTACTGAGTGACTAACATCGTCACCTCCAACATTACTGAATGACGTAATAACATCCAACAATACTGCGTGACGTAACACCGCCACCTCCAACATAACTGAGTGGCGTAACACCGCCACCTCCAACATAACTGAGTGGCGTAACATCACCACCTCTAACATACTGAGTGACGTAACATCACACCTCCAACATTACTGAGTAACGTAACACAACAACCTCAAACATTACTGGTAGAAATGTTAAATGAGTTTTAACAATGATCACACGTGTATATGAATAATATGTAAATGAGAATAGCAATGAGATAGACTATATCAAAATACCAGATTTGTGCTGGATTAGGTGATCGTATAAAAGCAATAAACTGCACGGTTCGATGCACAGGCGCGGGGTAGACCTACCGACGGACATGCCTGTTGTTCTAAATCTCCAGTCTCTGTTGATAATGTTATTTCCCTCACTCGACCCGCGAATAAAACCGTTTTTATTGTTCCATACATATTGACACTTAGTCACTATGCTTGTGTAACAATATATATTATAATAACGTTTGTATTAGTGTATGTTATATCAGATGATTCGTACAAAAGGCCCACTTTTGAAGTTGGATAGCGGACAACGTATGGAAACAAGAACATTGAAAATGTGCACACAGAAACGTTTATTTATTATTTTGTCGACTGATGATAAAATTGTCAGTTTGTTACATTACCTTCTTTGAAAACGGTGCATGATAAGACATTTAATGTATAAAAAACTATACCACTGAAAACCCACCCAGTATCTACTGTATGTACTAAATATGATGGCTGATTGACACACCATTTTCTTATAGCACAAAGTGCTGGGGTTTTCCTTAAGGTTGAAATACACTTATATTATTAAGTTATCTTTTGTCCTCCAAAATATTAAAATATCTCCTTCTGAAGTCCCCCAACTGCGACCCTGTGGACTATTCTACATGGGATTATCTCAAGAAGAAAATCTATCGCGGTCATAACGGACAAGTTAACGGTAAAAACCCTAACAAAACAAACAACAAAAAACATCCCCAACTCTATCCCCAACAATAACAACAACAACAACAACGAAAACCAAACAAATTAAATGTTGTATGTGTATTATGCATCGTTTTAAAAGTAAGTTTTGTAACAAAGTGAAAACTATATCATCAAACCGACAATAAAATAAACTGACTTTGTATAAAATTTCAGTTTCTGTGCGACATACCTTTTCCGCTATTCAGCTTCAAAAAGTGTTGTTTTGTTTTGTTTTGTTTTGTTGGTTTGTGTGAGTCACCAAATATCTCGTAAACGCTAAGAAATGATAAAGCATTCTCAACAAGCATTCTGCTAAAGCAATACATGTCCCCTTTCGGGCCAAACCAATTTTCGTATCTCCTATATTCAAGGGCCATGACTCTGTGAAATTAATTAAATCGCCCTGAAAGTCAAACGTAATCTGTAACAGTACACGATAATCACATACACAAAATTTCAGCTCAATATCTCATGGCATTGTGGAAAACAAAACATCCGGAAAACTACAAGTGGGACGGACGGACGGACAAACAGACCGATGTACGGTGATACAACATATTATAGTCCCCTCCGGTTGATCATGTCTATTTGTGTTTTAGGGAAGGCTTAATGAGTAGGGATTTATACTTTAACATAGCCGAGTACCCTGACCGTAAGAGAGCAAGAGTCTTAGACGGACATTTGGACAGTTATAACGCTCTCTACAAGACAACATTGTAACTCGGGCCTCCACCAGTCCAAATTATTGGATGATAATGAGACTAAGGAATAAAGTAAAATAGCATTATGTATCTTAATTCCAGCGCTGAACATGGATGACAAATGATGTAAAACAAAATAAATAAATAAATGAGAGTGGTCTTCCTTGCACGGGTACTAGAGTCCTGTAAATGGACTCTAGTCTTGCTAATTATAACTGTCCAAATGTCCGTCTAGCTTTCACTGAGCCCATTAATTGGTTTTTAATATTACACTTAGCAGGCCATGGTGATACTTCGCTGACTTCTCTAATCTCATTCCGTTATGAATATTAATCACGTATATACCCAACAACCTCCCGGTTAACTTTTGCGATGGGCGTGGGTTACTGGCGGTATTAAACGAACCAGACTTGCCTATCGGTACTTGTATGAACCTCAAACGACGCGATAGGATCCGGGATGTATATTCATTTCGGCACGTCGTTATGTAACGTTTGCACGCCTCGGTCATTTCACTACTGTATAATCCGACGTGTTTTAAATAATATTCATTATCGTCTGGGGTGTAGCCAGAGAGGAAAAAACGCCAAGGATAACCCAGACCTGTCAAATAAATATCAGTGTCATGTGAAAAATAAAATAAATCTGGGAAAATTCCAGACAAGGCAAATGCCTCTTCTGCCTTATGCTGGCTACGCCATTGATCGTCATACAAAATAAGCGGTTTGGAGAAAGCCACTTTCTACAGTTTATAATACAAATATATTTATAAACACTATGACCAAACAATATAGTAATTTGACTTAGGAATTTGAATTAGGACCAAAAACAAAACCAAAGAGAAGAAGAAGAAAGTATATATTAAATTGTTAGTTGTTTTTACATCATTTGGAACCTCATTAGACCGATTAGGATAGTGGGGAAAGTTTGTTTTGTTTAACGAGACCACTAGAGCACATTGATTTATTAATCCTCAGCTATTGGATGTCAACAATTTGGTAATTTCCAAATGTAGTCTTAGAGAGGAAACCAGTTACATTTTTTCCTTTAGTAGCAAGATATCTTTTATATGCACCACCCCACAGACAGGATAGCACATACCACGGCCTTTGATATACCAGTCGTGGTGCACTGGCTAGAACGAGAAAGAGCCCAATGGGCCTCACCGACTGAGATCTATCCCAGAACGAGCGCGCATCAACCAAGCGCACCACCGCTGGGCGACGTTCTACCCTAGAATAGGGAAAAGTAGACACAGTATAGGCTATAGCCGAGACGCGCGTGCATTGTGATGTCGAGATGTTGTGTATATGGATAATATTCTAGGTCATACAGCACCTTTAATTTGTGAAGTCTCCATAGATCACATCGGTTCTATGTATGGCTAGTTCTCACACCCTCGTTATGCATTAAATATTCTACAAAAATGTAAACGCACTCTTTTGGGCAAAACATGCCACCACTCACCCCCACCCGTTCATAAAAGAACCACCGTTCGGCCATGTCTAGAAATATTTATCAAAGTGAGGTAACAAAGTGAGGTAATTATTTTAAATCCCCCTCATCAATGGTTACGCCGTCAGAGCTAGCGCGTTGTCTGTTGAGCGACGTAGGGCCTACACCGCTCGTCAGCGTTCCGCAGCAGTTAGGCTACTTCTGACAGCATTTCTCATCTCTTCTGCACATTACGCCCCGATTGTTTCATTTTTACTTTAAAAATATATGTCAAATACATGTAAACGTATTACACCTACAACCGCTATTCGCAAGCGTAAACTTACGATAGTTTGCGAAATTGGACAAAGTAGCACGAACAGCCGAGAACAGACGCCTCAACCAAATATAATCTCAAAATATATACATGTACATTGGTAGCTCGAGTGTCCACTAGCCAACATATAAACAGGGCAGGGCTAAAGGACACAGTGCATTGTATTTATCCTAAAAATTACCTTATTCAACCTTCTATACGCACGCTATCCATAAGTGATAAAACACAACTGAGATTCCATATACATGTAGATGTAAACACTTCCGTCACAAAAGTCGTGTTATGCATATGACCGGAGCTTCGATAGCCAAAGATATGCCTACATTTGAAAAAAGACAAAATCTTTAATTTAGTATTAATAACAAACCTTGGGTTCCGTGGTCCAGCACCTATATGCATATCGGTCATATAATATAGCATGTCGCTCAGGTAAAGATATTTGACCATATAATAGCAAGCACTCTTGACAAATCTACAATGCGTAACAGATCGTAGAATGTACAATAACTGGGTCAGCTAACATTGCATTCAATTATGCTGATTTTAGATCTAAAACCGTACTCAAATAATTGACGGTTCATACGTAAACAAACAACTTTTTGAACTTAACATGCTTTTTCATCTTGTTGGTGAAACTCTTGCACACTTATTATTATTATTTTTCATTGCTTTAGATGAAGTGACGGACTTCACAGCTGTGGCGGCAGTACTCATGTTTTAGACGAAGTGACGGACTTGACAGCTGTGGCGGCAGTACTCATGTTTTAGACGAAGTGACGGACTTGACAGCTGTGGCGGCAGTACTCATGTTTTAGACGAAGTGACAGACTTGACAGCTGTGGCGGCAGTACTCATGTTTTAGATGAAGTGACAGACTTGACAGCTGTGGCGGCAGTACTCATGTTTTAGATGAAAGTGACTTGACACTTGACAGCATGTTTTGTGGCGGCAGTACTCAGTACTCATGTTTTAGATGAAGTGACAGACTTGACAGCTGTGGCGGCAGTACTCATGTTTTAGATGAAGTGACAGACTTGACAGCTGTGGCGGCAGTACTCATGTTTTAGATGAAGTGACAGACTTGACAGCTGTGGCGGCAGTACTCATGTTTTAGATGAAGTGACAGACTTGACAGCTGTGGCGGCAGTACTCATGTTTTAGATGAAGTGACAGACTTGACAGCTGTGGCGGCAGTACTCATGTTTTAGATGAAGTGATGACTTGACAGCTGTGGCAGGCAGTACTGGCGGCAGTACTCATGTTTTAGATGAAGTGACAGACTTGACAGCTGTGGCGGCAGTACTCATGTTTTAGATGAAGTGACAGACTTGACAGCTGTGGCGGCAGTACTCATGTTTTAGATGAAGTGACAGACTTGACAGCTGTGGCGGCAGTACTCATGTTTTAGATGAAGTGACAGACTTGACAGCTGTGGCGGCAGTACTCATGTTTTAGATGAAGTGACAGACTTGACAGCTGTGGCGGCAGTACTCATGTTTTAGATGAAGTGATGACTTGACAGCTGTGGCGGCAGTACTCATGTTTTAGATGAAGCGACAGACTTGACAGCTGTGGCGGCAGTACTCGTGTTTTAGATGAAGCGACAGACTTGACAGCTGTGGCGGCAGTACTCGTCTTTTAGATGAAGTGACAGACTTGACAGCTGTGGCGGCAGTACTCATGTTTTAGATGAAGTGACACACTTGATAGCTGTGGCGGCAGTACTCATGTTTAAGATGAAATGACAGACTTGACAGCTGTGGCGGCAGATCTCATGTTTTAGATGAAGTGACAGACTTTTTTTTATATTTTTTTATTATTCCCATTTTTATTGACATGATATCCACACACAGATGTATACATTTCATATGATAAAAAGATCCACATGAAAAGCAAAACAAAAAACGAAGTAGCTAAAGAGATATTTAGCTAGGATCGAATATATGTGACTGACAATCAGATATACATGTATGAAAAATTCAAAAGGAGACTAAGGACATAATAAGTATAAAAAAAAAAGAACACAAGAAATACAATCTAGGTTTTAAATATATTGTGACAAAGTGACCAAAATTTGGTGAATTTAACATAGTTGCACGCGGAAAAAGCCGCTGCTTTTGTCAACTCTTTTTGGATCCATTTCAAACTGGGTACGTATGCATTAAAATGTGAGGTGACAGACGACAGCTGTGGCGGCAGTACTCATGTTTAAGATGAAGTGACAGACTTGACAGCTGTGGCGGCAGTACTCATGCTTTAGATGAAGTGACAGATTTGACAGCTGTGGAGGCAGTACTCATGCTTTAGATGAAGTGAGTGACGGGACGTGTTTTTGACGGACTTGACAGCCGTGGCGGCAGTACTCGTGTTTTAGATGAAGTGACGGACTTGACACGTGGCGGACAGTACCGTTTTAGATGCGGCAGTACCGTGGCGTGTTTTAGATGAAGTGACGGACTTGACAGCCGTGGCGGCAGTACTCGTGTTTTAGATGAAGTGACGGACTTGACAGCCGTGGCGGCAGTACTCGTGTTTTAGATGAAGCGACGGACTTGACAGCCGTGGCGGCAGTACTCGTGTTTTAGATGAAGCGACGGACTTGACAGCCGTGGCGGCAGTACTCGTGTTTTAGATGAAGCGACGGACTTGACAGCCGTGGCGGCAGTACTCGTGTTTTAGATTGAGACTTGACAGCCGTGGCGGCAGTACTCATGTTTTAGATGAAGTGACGGACTTGACAGCCGTGACGGACTCGTGTTTTAGATGAAGCGACGGACTTGACAGCCGTGGCGGCAGTACTCGTGTTTTAGATGAAGCGACGGACTTGACAGCCGTGGCGGCAGTACTCGTGTTTTAGATGAAGCGACGGACTTGACAGCCGTGGCGGCAGTACTCGTGTTTTAGATGAAGCGACGGACTTGACAGCTGTGGCGGCAGTACTCGTGTTTTAGATGAAGTGACAGACTTGACAGCTGTGGCGGCAGTACTCATGTTTTAGATGAAGTGACGGACTTGACAGCTGTGACGGCAGTACTCATGTTTTAGATGAAGTGACGGACTTGACAGCTGTGGTGTCAGTACTCATGTTTTAGATGAAGTGACGGACTTGACAGCTGTGGCGGCAGTACTCATGTTTTAGATGAAGTGACGGACTTGACAGCTGTAGTGGCAGTACTCATGTTTTAGATGAAGTGACAGACGTGACAGCTGTGGTGGCAGTACTCATGTAGAAGTGACAGACCTGACAGCTGTGACGGCAGTACTCATGTTTTAGACGAAGTGACAGACGTGACAGCTGTAGCGGCAGTACTTATGTTTTAGATGAAGTGACAGACTTGGAAGCTGTGGTCTCAGTACTCATGTTTTAGATGAAGTGACAGACTTGACAGCTGTGGGGCGGCAGTTCTCATGTTTAAGATGAAGTGACAAACTTGACAGCTGTGGCGGCAGTACTCATGTTTTAGATGAAGTGACAGACTTGACAGCTGTGGTGGCAGTACTCATGTTTTAGATGAAGTGACAGACTTGACAGCTGTGGCGGCAGTACTCATGTTTTATATGAAGTGACGGACTTGACAGCTGTGGGGCGGCAGTACTCATGTTTAAGATGAAGTGACAGACTTGACAGCTGTGGCGGCAGTACTCATGTTTTAGATGAAGTGACAGACTTGACAGCTGTGGCGGCAGTACTCATGTTTTAGATGAAGTGACGGACTTGACAGCTGTGGCGGCAGTACTCATGTTTTAGATGAAGTGACAGACTTGACAGCTGTGGTGGCAGTACTCATGTTTTAGATGAAGTGACAGACTTGACAGCTGTGGTGGCAGTACTCATGTTTTAGATGAAGTGACAGACTTGACAGCTGTGGCGGCAGTACTCATGTTTTAGATGAGTGACAGACTTGACAGCTGTGGCGGCAGTACTCATGTTTTAGATGAAGTGACAGACTTGACAGCTGTGGCGGCAGTACTCATGTTTTAGATGAAGTGACAGACTTGACAGCTGTGGCGGCAGTACTCATGTTTTAGATGAAGTGACAGACTTGACAGCTGTGGCGGCAGTACTCATGTTTTAGATGAAGTGACAGACTTGACAGCTGTGGCGGCAGTACTCAGTGACTTTGTAGATGAAGTGACAGACTTGACAGCTGTGGCGGCAGTACTCATGAAGTGACAGACTTTTTTACTTCATGTTTTAGATGAAGTGACGACTTGACAGCTGTGGGGGCAGTACTCATGTTTAAGTGACAGACTTGACAGCTGTGGCGGCAGTACTCATGTTTTAGATGAAGCGACAGACTTGACAGCTGTGGCGGCAGTACTCGTGTTTTAGATGAAGCGACAGACTTGACAGCTGTGGCGGCAGTACTCGTCTTTTAGATGAAGTGACAGACTTGACAGCTGTGGCGGCAGTACTCATGTTTTAGATGAAGTGACACACTTGATAGCTGTGGCGGCAGTACTCATGTTTAAGATGAAATGACAGACTTGACAGCTGTGGCGGCAGATCTCATGTTTTAGATGAAGTGACAGACTTTTTTTTATATTTTTTTATTATTCCCATTTTTATTGACATGATATCCACACACAGATGTATACATTTCATATGATAAAAAGATCCACATGAAAAGCAAAACAAAAAACGAAGTAGCTAAAGAGATATTTAGCTAGGATCGAATATATGTGACTGACAATCAGATATACATGTATGAAAAATTCAAAAGGAGACTAAGGACATAATAAGTATAAAAAAAAAAGAACACAAGAAATACAATCTAGGTTTTAAATATATTGTGACAAAGTGACCAAAATTTGGTGAATTTAACATAGTTGCACGCGGAAAAAGCCGCTGCTTTTGTCAACTCTTTTTGGATCCATTTCAAACTGGGTACGTATGCATTAAAATGTGAGGTGACAGACGACAGCTGTGGCGGCAGTACTCATGTTTAAGATGAAGTGACAGACTTGACAGCTGTGGCGGCAGTACTCATGCTTTAGATGAAGTGACAGATTTGACAGCTGTGGAGGCAGTACTCATGCTTTAGATGAAGTGACAGACTTGACAGCTGTGGCGGCAGTACTCATGTTTTAGATGAAGTGACGGACTTGACAGCCGTGGCGGCAGTACTCGTGTTTTAGATGAAGTGACGGACTTGACAGCCGTGGCGGCAGTACTCGTGTTTTAGATGAAGTGACGGACTTGACAGCCGTGGCGGCAGTACTCGTGTTTTAGATGAAGTGACGGACTTGACAGCCGTGGCGGCAGTACTCGTGTTTTAGATGAAGCGACGGACTTGACAGCCGTGGCGGCAGTACTCGTGTTTTAGATGAAGCGACGGACTTGACAGCCGTGGCGGCAGTACTCGTGTTTTAGATGAAGCGACGGACTTGACAGCCGTGGCGGCAGTACTCGTGTTTTAGATGAAGCGACGGACTTGACAGCCGTGTGCATTGACGGACTCGTGTTTTAGATGAACGAGACTTGACAGCCGTGGCGGCAGTACTCGTGTTTTAGATGAAGCGACGGACTTGACAGCCGTGGCGGCAGTACTCGTGTTTTAGATGAAGCGACGGACTTGACAGCCGTGGCGGCAGTACTCGTGTTTTAGATGAAGCGACGGACTTGACAGCCGTGTGCATTGACAGACTTGACAGCTGTGGCGGCAGTACTCATGTTTAAGATGAAGTGACGGACTTGACAGCTGTGACGGCAGTACTCATGTTTTAGATGAAGTGACGGACTTGACAGCTGTGGTGTCAGTACTCATGTTTTAGATGAAGTGACGGACTTGACAGCTGTGGCGGCAGTACTCATGTTTTAGATGAAGTGACGGACTTGACAGCTGTAGTGGCAGTACTCATGTTTTAGATGAAGTGACAGACGTGACAGCTGTGGTGGCAGTACTCATGTAGAAGTGACAGACCTGACAGCTGTGACGGCAGTACTCATGTTTTAGACGAAGTGACAGACGTGACAGCTGTAGCGGCAGTACTTATGTTTTAGATGAAGTGACAGACTTGGAAGCTGTGGTCTCAGTACTCATGTTTTAGATGAAGTGACAGACTTGACAGCTGTGGGGCGGCAGTTCTCATGTTTAAGATGAAGTGACAAACTTGACAGCTGTGGCGGCAGTACTCATGTTTTAGATGAAGTGACAGACTTGACAGCTGTGGTGGCAGTACTCATGTTGAAGTGACAGACTTGACAGCTGTGGCGGCAGTACTCATGTTTTATATGAAGTGACGGACTTGACAGCTGTGGGGCGGCAGTACTCATGTTTAAGATGAAGTGACAAACTTGACAGCTGTGGCGGCAGTACTCATGTTTTAGATGAAGTGACAGACTTGACAGCTGTGGCGGCAGTACTCATGTTTTAGATGAAGTGACGGACTCGACAGCTGTGGTGGCAGTACTCATGTTTTAGATGAAGTGACAGACTTGACAGCTGTGGTGGTAGTACTCATGTTTTAGATGAAGTGACAGACGTAACAGCTGTGGCAACAGTACTCATGTTGAAGTGACAGACTTGACAGCTGTGGCGGAAGTACTCATGTTTAATATGAAGTGACAGACTTGACAGCTGTGGCGGCAGTACTCATGTTTTAGATGAAGTGACAGACTTGACAGCTGTGGCGGCAGTACTCATGTTTTAGATGAAGTGACAGACTTGACAGCTGTGGCGGCAGTACTCATGTTTTAGATGAAGTGACAGACTTGACAGCTGTGGCGGCAGTACTCATGTTTTAGATGAAGTGATGACTTGACAGCTGTGGCGGCAGTACTCATGTTTTAGATGAAGTGATGACTTGACAGCTGTGGCGGCAGTACTCATGTTTTAGATGAAGTGACAGACTTGACAGCTGTGGCGGCAGTACTCATGTTTTAGATGAAGTGACAGACTTGACAGCTGTGGCGGCAGTACTCATGTTTTAGATGAAGTGACAGACTTGACAGCTGTGGCGGCAGTACTCATGTTTTAGATGAAGTGACAGACTTGACAGCTGTGGCGGCAGTACTCATGTTTTAGATGAAGTGACAGACTTGACAGCTGTGGCGGC